>NC_063161.1:2582958-2785352 GCF_023159225.1 Perognathus longimembris pacificus | reverse complement strand
GGGCTGGTGACAGGCACGGCACAGAAAGAGAGGGAAAGGCACCCCCGAGTCCTGACCTCCATCCTGAGGCCCACGAAGGGCAGCTGCCAGCGTCCCGAACTCCATCACTCCCCCCCACCCCCGCTCCTCCCCCCAAGCGCCCCTGCCAACCACCACCGTTCTGCTCCCCGCTGCCGGTCCCTCCACCATCTGTCTGACCTCCTTGCAGGGATCACAGGCATCCTTTCCAACGGAAACCTCCAGGGGTGCCAACCCAGCTCACAGTGCGACCGGAAGTGACTTCACCTAAAGCCCTCTCCTTCCCCCCCCCCCCACCGACAGCCCTATCTTAGAACTGCAGACCCCGCGGAACCATCTGCCCCTCCCCCTTCCCTCTGAACAAATGCACCAGCCGTCTCGGAAGAGAGCCCGAGACCAAGGCCACATCTGATGCTGACGACCCCCCCCCCCCCCGCCGTGGACACAGATGCTGTTGAGACCTCCCCGCCCCCCTCACATCTGCCCACCCCCCCTTTCTGCCTCATATTTAAAGAGGCCCTAGTCGTAATGGGCTGTGCCATTTCCCCCTCAGCCATGCCGAAGGAGACTGGGGTACCCTGCCCACTCCCCAGGTTTCGCGGCCCAATAAAATCTGTCGCGTTTGCGTTTGGCCCTTTCTTGATTCTGACAGTTTCACCAGTCCTTTCCTCACAGTGGCTCTCCATCGCAGCTGACAGGCTACTGTTTCCCGGTCTCAGCCCTTACCCTCTCCCCGCCGCTGGCCCCTGGGTGTCATCTCAGGGCCTTTGCACGTCTAACAAGTCTTTCTGGGCCATCAGACACGCACAGCGCCCAGTCTCTCCAGGGCCTCTCATCAAATGTCACCACGTGGGGAAGGTTCCCCCCCCCATCACCCTGTACCATACTGTGGCACTCTTCCCCCCTCCATGGTTCAACCCCATGCCTGTCTTCCCGCCCTCAGCTATCAGAGCCCGGTCCCCAGGCGTCCCTCTTTGTCTCCTGTAATGGAAAAAGCCTTGTGCAGCAGCGTGGACCTGGGCTGGCACCCCCCCCCCCCCCGCAGCACTCCCAGCAGGTGCTCCAGTTCCATAAAAGCCTGCCAGGGCAGGTGCAGCCCAGAGCCAGAAACTGCTCAGCATGCCGGGAGCCCGGCACCCCAGAAGCAGAAGGGGAGAGCAGCTGCGGGTGGGGTGTGCAGGTGCGGCCCCGGTCCCGGCATGAGCAGGAGTGTGGTGGGTTCAAGGCCAGGCTGGGCTACGGAGGACACACCGGCCCTCCCGCTCCCCTCCTCCCTCCTGGAGGACGGATGGACGGACATTCGGACGGACGGAGGGAACCGGGAAGCTCCTGCCAGGCCCGGCGCCCCGCCGCAAACCCAGCTCTGCCGGGAGGGCGGGGGTCGAAGTCTCCCCGGGTTATTTACAGGGCCCCGGCCCGCCCTGGCGCCCGCTGCCCGGCTCCCCGCGCGCGGCGTCCCCTTCCCCGCAGACGGCGCCGGGTCCAGGGGGCGGGCGGGGACCGGAGGCGCCTGGGCGGGGGGGGGGGGGGGGGGGGGGGTGACCCTCCGGATGGAGCCGCAGCCGGGCTCCCCGGGGGTGCCCGGGGACGGCAGCCGGACTCGGTCCAGCCCGCCCGGCCCCCGCCCCGGCCCCGGCCCCGCCACCCCTCCCCGGGCTCCTGGTCATCCGCATCCCGGTCCCCAGCGTCTGTCTGCCCAGGGGTGGGGGACGTCTCCAGCCGGCCGGCCCCGGGTCGGGGACACTCACCCCCGCCGCCCCCCCCTCCCCGCCGCCCCCCTCCCGGGCCCGGGTCGGGACCCTCACTCACCCCCGCCGCCCCCCTCCCGGGCCCGGGTCGGGACCCTCACTCACCCGCGCCGCCCCCCCCCGCCGCCCCCCTCCCGGGCCCGGGTCGGGACCCTCACTCACCCGCGCCGCCCCCCCCCCGCCGCCCCCCTCCCGGGCCCGGGTCGGGACCCTCACTCACCCCGCGCCGCCCCCCCCCGCCGCCCCCCTCCCGGGCCCGGGTCGGGGACCCTCACTCACTCACCCGCGCCGCCCCCCCCCCGGCCCGGGTCGGGACCCTCCCTCACTCACCCGCGCCGGTCCCCCCCCCCCCCCGGGCCCGGTCGGGACCCTCCCTCACTCACCCGCGCCGGGCGCGCCGGGCCCGGGCCCCGGGCTCCGCCACCAGCACAGCCGCGCCCGCGCGGGCTCCAGGCTCACGGTGCAGCGCTGCTGCTTCACCCACAGCACGGAGCGCAGCGGCTCGGCCGCCCCCGTCGCCCCCATGGCCGGCGGCCGGGCGGGGGGCGCGGACGCCGGGGGCGCGGGACCGTTAGCGGTCCCCGCGGTCGGTCGGTCGGTCGGTCGGTCGGCGCGGTGGCGGCGCGGGAGGCGGGGCGGGAGGCGGCGCTGCGTCACCGCACGCAGGCCGGCGGGGGGCGGGCGGCACCGGGCCCGGCGGGCCGCCGCGGGGAGGGAGGGCCTGGGGCCGGCCGCGCTCGGGGCGGGGAGGAGCCGCGGTGGGGGGGGGGAGCCCGGGAGGGGCGCGGGGGGGTGGAGGGGGCGGGGGGGCGAGCCCAGGAGGGGCGCGGGGGGTGGAGGGGGCTGGGGGGGGCGAGCCCGGGCGGGGCGCGGGGGGGGGGGGTGGGTTGGAAGGGGCGGGGGTGGTGGAGGGGGTGGTGCCCCCCCCAAGGGCGCGCGCCGCTGCGAGTCCAGGGAGGGGCCTCCAGGTCGGTCCCCGCCCGCACTAAGCCCAGCCCGGATGGCCGGCCCGGGAGCGGCTGGTGGGGTGGGGTGGGGGGGTCTGCAGCCCTCAGGGATGGTGGGAGGCAGCCGGGTGTCAGACTTGTCCCCCAGACTGCCATTGCCCAGACGGGCCACGCAGCACCCCGGCCCAGGGAGGACCGGGGCCCAGCTTCGGTCACACAGGCCCCGGCCCTGCCCTAAGCAGGTGGCCGCCCCCACGCAGACCCCATGGGCAGTGGGCTCTGTGTCCTGAACACCCAGCGCACCCCAAGACTGGCAAATAGGGCCTCCCTCCCCGGCTCGTCCGGGCGGTCAGTGGCTCAGAGAGGCTGAGTACCTTGTCTTACAGAGTGCAGGGTTCAGGGCTCCGGGTTGCCCCTGCCCGGCCCTGCCCGGCCCTGCCGCTGCAGCCCGGGAGGAGGCCGGCAGGACCCGTACCACCTCCGTTCTGCTCTGGATGCACAGGTCTGATCTTGTCAACCCTGGTTCATCAGTGAGTCACCGCTCCCTGGGAGCCCAGCCCCGGCCCAGCTTCCAGGACAGTCTTGCAATGTGTTGGGCCCCAGCACTGTGCGAGCCCTGCCCTGGGGCAAGCTGGACCTGATCTCCTGGCTCCGTGCAAGGGGCGGAAGGGACACTGAACAGCAAGGCCCATCCCCCTCACTCCCACTGAGGCTTGGAGAAATGCGGATGTGAAACTTCTTTGGAAACCTTGAGTTAGCCCCAGCAGCTTGGGGTCAGGCAGGGGTCGGTGGGGGCTCCGGCTGGGGCTCTCTCCCACCCCCCCCCCACTCTGTCAAGGCCCTAATGTCCTTCCAAGTTTGCACCCTACAGATGCCCTGCCCAGGCCTTAGAATCCTGTAGCCAGATGGGGAGGCAGAGTCCTGGGCGCTGGCCCCTGGCCTCGGCGAGCGCCGTGCAGAGACAGCCACAGGAGCCACAACACACGGGTGGGGTTCTGGGAGAGCCAGGGTGTCTCCGTGCTGCTCTGGGGGGAACTGAGCCCGCCCCACCTCCAGACTCAAAAGTTGAGTAAGTCCTAGGCCTTCAGAACATGACTTTCCTTCTGTTTTTGTGCTGGTACCAGGGCTTCAGCTCGGGCCTTGCACTCTTAGCTTTTCACTCAGGGCCGGTGCTCGACTGCTGAAGCCACACCTCTACTCCTGGCTTTTTGATGGTTACTTGGAGATAAGAGTCTCGTGGACTTTCCTGCCCCGGGTTGGCTTTGAACCATGGTCCTCACTCAGATCTCAGTCACCTGAGCAGCTAGGATGACGGCTTGCATCATTGGTGTCCAGCCAAACATGACTTCTCTGAAGACAAGACCTTTAAGAAGGTGATTAAAGGGGATCGATGTCAATCGATCAAGATGCGTCGTATTTATATGCTGCTTTTTAAAATGACACCTCCCTTGTACAACTACTTGATGATATATATATATAATTTTTTTTTTTTTTTGGCCAGTCCTGGGGCTTGGACTCTGGGCCTGAGCACTGTCCCTAGCTTCCTTTTGCTCAAGGCTAGCACTCTGCCACTTGAGCCACAGCACCACTTCTGGCCGTTTTCTGTCTATGTGGTGCTGGGGAATCGAACCCAGGGCCTCATGTATACGAGGCAAGCGCTCTGGCCACTAGGCCGTATTCCCAGCCCCAGTGATAATTTTTTTTAAACTAGTTTTTTTTTTTTTTTTTTTAAAAAGAGAGGGTGGTTATTAGGTGTAGCCATGGGGGAAAGCTCTAATCCAGTCTGCCTGGGGTCCGGATCCAAGGGACAATTTGGACCCAGACCCCAGGGCCTGTGTACCCAGAGGTGTGGCACGGGGAGAAGCAATGGAAGAGCGGGGCTCCTGCAAGCCTCAGAGACCCTGGCGCCCGCCGGCCCGCGGTGGACGCGGTGGGCTTCTTCCAGGCTCGCCCGCCGCTCCAGAGCTGGCCGGGGAGAGGCCTGGCCGGGGGAGAGGCCTGGCGGGGGAGAGGCCTGGCGGGGGAGAGGCCTGGCAGGGGAGAGGCCTGGCGGGGGAGAGGCCTGGCGGGGGAGAGGCCTGGCGGGGGAGAGGCCTGGCGGGGGGCTGGCCCTGACTCCCGCCCAGGATCCCCGCAGCCCAGCAGGACACACCTCGCGTTCCCTATGCACCGGCAGCCCTGACGGGGCCCGCGCCGGAGGCGGGGGCAGGCGGCCATGTTACGCGGCGGCCAGGCCCCTGCTGCATGTCGGGTCCCCCGGGGCCCATCGGGAGCCGAGTGTGAAGTCCGCCGGCCCGGCAGCGGTCAGCGGAGCCTGGGGAACGGCCTGGCGGCGGGCGTCTGCGTCCGGACGCGCGGCTCAGCTCCCTGCCAGGGCCGGGCGGGCAGCCGCCTCGCCTCTCCCCCGCAGGCATGCCTTTCCCACGCAGGGCACCGGCCCCAGGGCCCTCCCCACGCCTCTGCCCGGGCCATCTGCTGGCCTCCCTCGCCCGCACCCTCCTCCTCACCCCGCACCCCCCACCCCCGCCGCTCCCGTCCTCTCTGGCTGCCGCGGAGGTCGCGCTTCACCTCCTCCGTCCCGTGGCATGAAGAAGGCGCAGCCCGACACGGCTGCCCTGAGCTGCCAGGTTGGCCGGAGCGCAGGCTCGGCCGCGGCAGCTTGGGGTCTCGGTCGGCCGGGCCCCGTCCTGCCGCCCGCCCTGTCGCGTGGCCGGTGCCCAGGGCTTCCCTGGGGCACGCGGCGTTGGACACCTGCCCGGTCACGGCCGCCTCCCTCTCCCCGGGATTCGGGTTCTCTCACCTCGGCTGCCCACACTCCAGCGTCCACACATGACCACCCCCCACCCAGCACTGCCCCCCCTGTTGGGCTGTTCACACCCAAGGTCCCCAGCCACCCGCACCGCCCTGGAGCACAGCCCTGGCCTCTGACCCATCTCCCCTCTCCTCCTTGAGCTCCTGCCCCGTCTACAGCGGTGCTGCCGGCTTATCTCCCCAGGTGTCCTCCCTGACAACTAGCAAGAAACTAGAACACGGCTGGGTGGGGACGGGGGAGCCGGCTGCCCCACGCTGGCTGCCAGGAGTGCCACCCTCGGCCGCCGGCTGCCCTCTGCCCTCCGCCCTCCGCCCTCCGTCCGCCACCCTCGAGCAGGAGCTTTCTAAGCACTGCCTTCAAAGCCAACACAGCTGATCGTCCTGGTCCCAAATATTCCCCAGTGTTCGCAGAGCAAGCTGGTAATTTACAGAAATGCCGACGCCTCCCGTGCCCACGTGGACCAGACAGTAACTGCTGGAAGTGAGCTTGCTTTCTTTTCTGTCAGTCCTGGGGTTTGAACTCAGGGCCTGGGCACCATCCCTGGCTTCTTTTTGCTCAAGGCTAGCTCTCTACCTCTTGAGCCTCAGTGCTTCTCCCAGCTTTTTCTGTGTATGAGGAATCGAACCCAGGGCTTCACGCATGCTAGGCGGGCACTCCACCACCGAGGCCACATTCCCACCCCCAAATGAGCATTCTTGACTCTGGTTTTGTTTTCTTTGGCTGATCTTGGGGCTGCAACTCAGAGCTTGGGTGCTGTCCCTGAGCTTTTTGTTCAAGGTTATATTACTCTGCCACTTGAATCACACCTCCACTTTCACTTTTTTTTTTTTAATGGTTAATTGGAGATAAGAGTCTCACAGGTTTTCCTGCCCAAGCTGGCTCCAAACAGTAATCCTCAGATCTAAGCCTCCTCGGTAGTTAAGATTACAGGTGTGGGCCACCAGTGCCTGGTTTTCTGTACTCTGTTTTATAGATGGAAAGACTGAGTGAGACCCACAAAACGAAACTGACCTCCACAGGAAGGGAAGTCGGGTGGGTGGGTAGTTCAGGTTCTCTTGTTCCAGCCTGAGGGGCACACTGACCTGGCAAAGCTGAAAACGGAGGGCAGAAGAGGGTACAGCTCCAGCCAGGACCCTGCGGGGAGACAGCTCAGAGCTCAGTGATGAGGGTTGTTCGCCGTGTTTAGCCGACGAGCATGGCAGCGGCAAAGAATAAAGAATGAGGCCCAACAGCAACAGGGAAAGCAGAACCAAAAGAGAGAAAAATGAAAGAGACAGCAGGGACGTCGTGAATCTCAAGGTGATGGTACAGAGTGATTGAAATCAGCCGCCAAGAAGACCAAAGAAGACAAGACATGGCGCCGCAGGAACCGCTACTGGGGAATCATCCCTGGACGGTGCGGGCGGCCCGAGGACACGGTGCCAAGGCCCCGGGCGGCAAGGCCTCCTGAGCAGGGGAAGGAAGGGCGCGCCGGAAAGCCGGGCCCCTCCCCGAGTCGTGTGCAGAGAGCAGGGGAGAAGGCAGACAGTGATCACCTTGACCTTGAAGCTGGGGAGAAGACAGCATAATTTGACCTTCAAGCTGAGACTGAGGCTGACCACGCAGAGCCCGGAAGCCTGGCCCACTCGCCCTGCTCTCCTTCACACGTGGTAAACTGAGGCCAGGGTGGAGCGGGCAGAGGGCCTCTCCGCGCTGTGCAAGTGCTCTACCGTGGAGCGATTCCCCGGCCCGGTGCCGCAGCTTCAGAAATACAGCCAGTGATTCCTTCAAGCCAGGCAGAAAACTGGACAAGACTCCCCGGGGAGACGGAGAACCCGACAATGCCAGAAACAAGAAGACCCAGGGTCTTCGGCAGGCCGGGCAAAGCCACACTCGAATGCTGAGCTGTGACCCCAGGCCAGAAACAAGTGCTTCATGAGGGCCCGGGGGTGGGGGGAGAGCCAGTGTGGTTTTGAGGGCGCCCCGGGAAGGGTTCTGCGTACCAGAGGGTCAAGAAGGTCCTCTGGTAGAAGAGCCTGGAGTTGGGCTGTGGGGGGCTGGGATCTGGGGGGCAAGTGTTATCCAAGCCCAGGGGTCACACGCTCCTGTTTCACCCGTCCATTCTGCCCCAGAGCCAGAGGATGACATGGAGGAAATCCTCTCACGACCGATGAGAGTCATAAGAATCCTCTGGTTCCTTTCTCAGAGAGAGAGAGAGAGAGAGAGAGATCTCTTTTCCCTGCTCCCGAGGCCCCCAGAGCTCTGTCCTCGGGTGGAAGGGGGCTACTCCTGTGACGTCATTCCTCACCCAGCTGCTGTTCCTGGGGAGAGGTGGCAAGGTCACCTCAGCAAATGATCCAGGCTTAGAAACATCTTCCCGCCGGGCATGTTGTCTCCAAAACCCATAAAAAGCCATAGCTGGCCGAGGGAGTCTAAAGGCTGCCGGAGGAGACTGGTTAGGAGAACGGCGAGACCCACCCGAGGAAGGCGTCCTGCCTAACACAGCTCCTGGAGCACACCGAGCCAGGCTCCGCCAGCCGTGCGCATCAATGACAGCCTGGACCACACCCAGTCCCCAGTCACCCTGCATCCCCAGGGCCTCACAACACTGCCCTCCTCTTACCCCTGTGCGCGCTCTCTCTCTCTCTCTCTGTCTCTCTGTCTCTCTGTCTCTCTCTCTCTCTCTCTCCTCTCTCCCTCTCCTCTCTCTCTCTCTCTCTCTCTCTCTCTCTCTCTCTCTCCTCTCTCTCTCTCTCCCTCCCCCTCCCTCCCCTCTTTCTTTGGTGCCTGTCCTGGGGCTTGGGCACTGGGAGCTGTCCTTGAGCTCTTGGGCTCAAGGCTGGTGCTCTACCAGTTGAACCACAGTGCCACTCCCTGTTTTTTTTTTTTGATAGTTTATTAGAGATAAGCGATAAGGATGTTCCTGCTGGGGCTGAACCATCATCTGAACCAGGATCCTCACACCTTGGTCTTCTGAACAGCTAGAATTACACGCGTGGGCTATTGATACCTGGCTCTGGTCTTGAAATCCTGCTGCTTGATTCTGTTTTGGTTGTTCTCTTTTTCTGTCTTCCTGTGGAGGGGGCAAAGGGCACAGAAACGAAGGGAGGAAGAGTGAGCAAATGCAGGCATGGAACTTAGTGTGTACTATATGGAAAATGAACTCTACAACTTACTCTAGTAGGACAAACAGTCAGTACAGGGTACACAGCCCAGTGACCCACAGGCCCAGAGTTCTAGGAGTCCAGAGAAAGTCACTGGCCATTGGTGGCCAGCCAAAGCCACAAACCCCAAGTCCAATCCCACAGCCTACCTTTGATTGGTTAATGACAGCTTTACTGAGATACCGCTCACATTCCATGCCATTCGCTGATTTAAAGTCCAGAGTTCACTGGCTATCAGTACAGTCACGGTTACACAACCACTACCATAGTCAATTTGAGACCATTTTCATTGCCCATAAAGGATCTCCACGTGCAGGAGCAGTCCTGCCCAGCCTTCTTTCCACCTGCTTTCTGCCTCCATGGGTTTCACTGTTCCAGACATTTCATCATCAGGGGAGCCAGTGAGAACTGGATTATTGGTAACTGCAGAGGTTGGTTGCTCACAGCTTTGGAGGCCGGAAGTTCAAGGTCAAGTAGCCCGAGCCTGGTGGAGACTCATTCCTCAGCGATGGTGTGGTCCACTGTCCTCACCGGCAGAGTGGATAAGCAAGAAGGCTAGGCTGCTTCCCTCCGGCTCTTCTGTGGCTCACCACCCCAGCCCACACCACACAGGGACGGAGTTGGTTTACACCGGAACCACCTAGGCTAACTTGAGTCTTTCAGGGTCTATCCATGTTTTCAATGGATCTGTGCTCCATTCTTTTTGTGGCTACATACTATTCCATCGTGTGTCCATGCCATGTCTATTTACCTACCCCTCAGCTGATGGATGTTTGGGCTTTTCCGGTTCTGGCTGCATGAACGCTATGGACATTCACAGAATGCTTTTGTGCAAACATACTTTCAGCCTCATGAGTCCACATACCTTACAGTGGGATTGCTGAGTCTCTGAGACTCAATTTTCTTTTTCATTTTGAGAGGGGAGTGTTTTGGAGACAGGGTCTCACTATGTAGTCCAGGCTGGCCTGGAACTTTCTTCCTGAGTTCTGGAATTGCAGGTCTAATCCTGACTTACATTTAAGTAGCAATGGAGCCATTTTCCAAATCAGCCACCACGCCTGCCATTCCACAGCGGGACACAGGGTTTTAATGTCTGCACATTTCTATCAATACTTGTCCCTACCTGTTGCCCTACAATGGCCCTGCCAGTGTCGGGAAGGAAACCCTGTAGGATGAATCCTGTGGGATTGGCCTAGTTTACCAGCACAAAGCTGGTCAGATGATCTGTGTTTGACATCTTGTCTCTCCCTTGCTTCTGAACTCGGGAAAGCTGTTACTTGTGAGTTCTAACCTCCATCCAACAGATGACATAAAAATGGAGCTGGGGCTTAAGTGGTAGAGTACTAGCCTTTTTTTTTTCCTAGAGTGCAAGCAAGAAAGCTCAGGGACAGCACCCAGACCCTGAGTTCAAGCCCCAGGACCAGCACACACACAAAAATTCCTCTGCAGCACCTGAAAACTTAGGTCCACTTGCGTCTTTCCCTTCCCTCAATGAGTGAAGAACTCGGGATTAGAACCCCCATCCCATTGTGCATCTGCTGGGGCTCAGTGGGTGAATCTCTGGGCTTTCAGGGGGCAGTGGCAGGACTGTTGAGTGGGGTTTGCTTCAGACAAGTCACTTGACTTCTGCATCAGTGCAGACAGCCCCTGCCCCGTGAGACGCAGGAGCCCCTGTCTGGCGTGAGGAGGCAGAGCCGTTGGCACGGGGCGCGGCTCGCGGAAGCTTATTCTTACAGGGGGAGGCGGAGTCCCGGCAAAGCTGGGGCCCAGAGGCTGGGCTACTGTGGTACCAGGGGCCGTGTGTCCCGCTCTCCGGAGGCTGGGGTTGGGGAGAGTGGGGAGGGGTGGGGTGGGGTGGGGTGGGGAGGGCCTAGGGAGGTATCCAGAGTGGGCTGCGATGCCCAGGCACACGAGGGCCCAGTTCCCACCTGGGGCCTTGCCAAA
Source organism: Perognathus longimembris pacificus (assembly GCF_023159225.1). Taxonomy (NCBI): domain Eukaryota; kingdom Metazoa; phylum Chordata; class Mammalia; order Rodentia; family Heteromyidae; genus Perognathus; species Perognathus longimembris. Next base: position 2,774,740 of record NC_063161.1, on the reverse strand, counting down.
GCACAGAGGGGTGCAGGGGTCCTCGCCTGACTTAGGAACTGTCGAGCCTGGCTGGGGGGGGGGGGGGCGGCAGTGGGGGGACGGGAGTGGGAGGGAGACTTGCAGAGTGGGCGGAGAGCCGGGAGCTCAGACATACGCAGAGGCACAGCAAGAGGGCCCCAGAGTCGTGGGGGTGGCCAGCGCCTCCTGGGAAATTCTGGGCTCCAGCGCCTCAGGACCCACTCCAGGAAACCTTCCTGCTTCAGGCTGTGGGTCACCCGGAACGTCGGAGCTTCAGGCGCCCACGGCCCTCCCCCACCCCGGGAGGCGCCGCCCGCCCGCCCGCCGGGCCGCCCAGCCTCCCCGCCCAGCCTCCCCGGGCTCCCAGCGACCTCATTTCGGCTCCAGCTGAAATAGAACAGCGTGGCTGATCAGCAGCCGCTCCCCGCAGCCGCGGGTGGATCCGCGGCCCCTGCCCGCTGCCTGCCACTGGAAAATTCCTCCGTCGGTCGCGTTCCACGGCGGGCGGGGGAGAACGGCCCCTCCTCTGCCGCCCGGGCTGCTCCTCTCGCGCCTCACAGGTCAAGGGCAGATCACCCGGCCCCAGAGATGCCCGTGCAGGGAGTTGGGGGCGGGGCGGGGGGGCACCGGCGCATTCCTGGGCTCCCTGCCCGGCCTGCACAGAGATGGTCCTTGCCTTCCTCCGGGAGACACGGACGGGGCCCGTCCCGCTGGGTCAGAGCCTCCCAGGAAGCAGGGGTGAGGGGAACCTCAGTGTCCTCCCTCCCGTGGGGCTGTCTTCCCACACGTGCCTCGCCCTGTATCCTCTGGTCCCGTGCCCTTTCTCTCATGGCAGCAGGGAGATGGGTCCACCAGGAGCCGCAGGCAAGGCTGGGTATGTGGGTTGGGGGTAGAGTAACCGCCTAGCACGCACCAAGCCCTGGTTCCACTCACGTCACGCCAGAAAACAAAACCAAAGGACAGATGCCCTGGGCTGGAAGCTAGACAGCATCCAGCTCTGACTTGAACGGAGCACTCCTACTGAGGCATCCGCTTGCCCACCTGCAGAGGGTGCCCGCCAGCTGCGAGGCTCCTGGGCACCTCTCTGGTCCCGGTTACTTGGCCCACTGTTGGCTGAGTTGTTTTGAGTACATGTTGTGACTTCCCTGGGAACCACAGGTAGCGAGGGCCAAGCCTCGAGGTATACAGAACTGGTTTTGTCCCCTGCCCCCAAACTCTTGCTGAACATGAACCCATTCACCCCTTACCCCGGCTTCTCTGCTGGACAGGAAACAGCCTGATGCCCATGGCCCAGTGTGTCACGGGGTTGACCCAGTGTTGTGCCAAGTCGCAAGACCACCCCCAAGAACACCACCGAGATTCAGACACTCCGAAATGCAAAAGCAAGGCAAGGGTTTATTGAACGAGCTGCCAACTCGGGCCTCGTCCTACCCACCGACACAGCGGAGGTTAGGAGGGAGCCCCGAGCTGTGATTACACAGGGCTTATAAAGGCAAAGAACAAGGTTACAACCATCAGCTGTGCAAGCAAGATTAGAACACAGGTACAAATCTGATTGGCTCAGGGTTCGATTCTAAAATGGGGTTCACGTGGTGGGGCCTGACTTCAAAGTCTGGCACCTCATTTCCCCCTTTTTCTTTTTGGTACCTTGGGAGCCAATCATGGCTCCATTCTGTCCATTTCAATGGCTTGCATGTCTAGGGGATGATATAGAGGTAAGGCATGGGCCAGTAGGACCCAATGTAGTAACCAAAGGGCCTGTCACCATTTCTTACAAGAATATTCTCTGTACCTCTGTTCTGCATGTCTCTAGTTTATCCTGCCTCATCTTCCCAAAAACAACTCTGGTCCCTTGATTTTAAAGGGGGGCTGATGGGTGAAGATCATCCATCTTCTGTAATTTCTTCAGGCTGACTCAGGGGCGTTGACCTTACCTAGCCAGGAACCTATAACCTTAGTCTACTTTTCCAAGGGACTGCAGGATTGCTGCAAACTGAAAATTAACTTTCAGCTATACAGACTTACCATTAGCTCTATAGTGTTTAGTATCCAAATGTAAGCAACAAAATAATACATAAACTTCTCAACTGTGCTCTAAGGGTCGGGTGGCTATACCCGTATTCCTGAGCAAGCTCAAAACTACCTAAAATAAGGGGGTCACCTCACTTTGGAGTGAGCTGCCAAAATGACATCAACACTAGCCAGGGTAGTAAGGAAAGAAGGCAAAAAGAAAATTATAACAATATTCAGTCTAACTTTCTTTTCTTGAGGCGAAGGCGAAGCGGCTGAGTTGGGTGCTTGGAGACCTCCCATGTTCCATCACGGTAGTTGTCATCCAGGGCAAAGGGGTCAGCTGGCCTGGCGTGGGAGCAATGGACCCAAGTGGTGACGCCATCTACTTTAAGGGCCGTGGGAGTAGTCAGTAGCACCACGTAGGGTCCCTTCCATCGTGGTTCTAAGGATTTGGAGTTATGCCTCCGGACGAACACCCAATCTCCTGGCCTGAATAAATGGGGGATAGGGACAGAAGCAGAATCATATAATGCCTTGAGTTGGGGCCACATTTTCTTGTGCACGAGCTGCAAATAATCAAGTTTACACAAAAATTCAATATCATCCAAATCAGTGAGCAATTCAGTCTGAAGGCTAGGGATAATGGGCGGAGGGTACCCGTACATTATTTCAAAAGGAGTAAAGCCAAGTTGATAGGGAGAATTTCTTACCCTAAGTAGAGCAAAAGGAAGGAGTGACACCCAGTCTGTGCCAGTCTCTAAGGCCAATTTAGTTAAGGTCTCTTTTAGAGTCCGATTCATTCTCTCTACCTGTCCTGAACTCTGGGGTCTACAAGCACAATGCAATTTCCAATCTGTCCCCAGTGCAGCGGCTATTCCCTGACTTACTTTTGAAACGAAAGCCGGTCCGTTGTCCGACCCAATGGTGGATGGGAAGCCATACCTGGGTAGGATTTCTTCCAGGATCTTCTTAGCCACTATATTCGCAGTTTCATGCTTTGTTGGATAGGCTTCCACCCATCCTGAAAAGGTGTCTACAAAAACTAGCAAATATTTGTATCCAAATTTTCCAGGTTTGATTTTTGTGAAATCTACTTCCCAATACACGCCTGGCCTATCCCCACGGAAGCGAGCTCCTTTAGTAACTTGTTGATTGGGAGCATTGGTAAGCTGACAGGCCTTGCAATTTTTAACAATATTTTCAATAAGTTGATCTCCTTGTCTAATTTTTACTTTGGAATGTCGGAGCAAGTCCTGCATTCTTCGGGTTCCCATGTGAGAAGCTTGGTGGATTCTTTTAAGGATCCCCTTACCTAGCCTTTGTGGCAAGATAAGTTTCCCTTCACCAGTTTTCCACCAGTCATCGTTTCCTTCTCTGTCCAGGGTTTTGTGGGTCATGGGAATTTTTTTTATCCACTCCAAGTCTTCCTGGGAATACTGGGGTACAGGAGGCAAAGCTCGTGGTCCTGGGTCTACTACAGTCAATACTTCTGCTCTGGGATGGAGGGCTGCTTCCTTAGCTGCCTGGTCAGCCAGATTATTCCCTCTAGTCACCGAATCAACTCCCTTTTGATGACTCGGGCAATGCATAATGGCAATCTTTGCTGGTTCCCATAGGGCCCGGATGAGGCTTAAAATCTCCTGTCTGTTTTTAATGGCCTTTCCTTCAGCTGTCAGTAGCCCCCTTTCTTGGTAAATGGCTCCATGGATGTGTACAGTGGCAAAAGCGTACCGGCTGTCCGTATAGATATTTAGTCTCATTCCTTTTCCCATCTGTAAAGCTTTTGTTAGTGCCACTAGTTCTGCTCTTTGTGCAGAAGTCCCCTGAGGGAGTGCCTCTGCCCACAATATCTCAGTGTCCGTAGTAACCGCCGCACCCGCATACCTTTTTCCATCTCGAATGAAGCTGCTGCCATCGGTGAACCAGGTGTGCTCGGCATGTGATAGCGGCAAATCCAGCAAGTCTGGCCGGAGGCTATGTGTTTGGGCCAGGATCTGGTCACAATCATGCAGGGGCGCTTCCAGATCCGGATCCGGCAGCAGAGTTGCTGGGTTTAATGCTGTTGGTACACAGAAGCTGATACGTGCCGGGTTAAGTAACAACGTTTGGTAATGGACCATGCGGGCATTGCTCATCCATCGGTCAGGTGGTTGTTTTAGCACCCCCTCTAGAGCATGTGGAGTGGCTACAGTCAGATTCTGTCCCAGAGTCAACTTATCTGCATCTTTTACCAAGAGGGCTACTGCAGCTATTATTCTTAAGCACGGAGGCCACCCAGCGGCGACAGGATCCAATTTCTTTGACAAATAGGCGACCGGTCGTCTCCAGGGCCCAATTGGCTGGGTGAGCACCCCTTTTGCTATTCCTTTCTTTTCGGCCACAAACAATGTGAATGGTTTATTCACGTCAGGTAGGCCTAAGGCTGGGGCTTCTAGAAGGCTTTTCTTGATTGCCTCAAAGGCTTTTTGCATCTGCTCAGTCCAATGAAATTCTGGGAGGTTTTTGGTGGCTTCATATAAAGGCTTGGCCATCTCAGCGAACCCAGGTATCCACAGCCGGCAAAAACCCGCCGTTCCCAGGAATTCTCTGACTTGTCTCGCTGACTTAGGCACAGGAATTTTTAGCACAGTCTCTTTACGTGCATCTGACAGCCAACGCTTGCCCTCTTTTAATATGAAGCCCAGATAGGTGACTTCAGGTTTACAAATTTGTGCCTTTTTAGTGGAGGCCCTATAGCCCAAATTGCCAAGAGTCTTTAAGAGCCTAGCTGTTCCCTTTAAACAACTATCCTTGTCTGGAGCAGCTATTAACAAATCATCTACATATTGCAATAGACTTATTTCAGTATTTTGGGAGCGGTACTCACTTAGGTCTTCATGTAACGCCTCATCAAAGATTGTAGGCGAATTCTTAAATCCTTGAGGCAGCCTGGTCCAGGTCAATTGACCGCTTATCCCGATTTCAGGATCGTGCCAAGTAAATGCAAAGTAGCTTTGGCTCTGTGAGGCTAAGGGCAGGCTAAAGAAAGCATCCTTTAGATCCAACACAGTATACCACACATGGCTCGGTGACAGGGAGCTCAGCAGGGTATATGGGTTTGGGACTGTTGGATGAATGTCCATTACTCTCTTGTTAACTTCTCTCAAGTCTTGCACTGGTCTATAATCATTGGAATTAGACTTTTTTATAGGCAATAATGGAGTATTCCAGGCTGACTGGGTGGGCTTCAGAACTCCTAAATCTAATAATTTTCTGATGTGAGGAGTGATCCCTTTCTTTGCTTCTAGTGACATAGGGTACTGGCAAACTCTTACTGGGTCAGCTCCGGCTTTAAGTTCCACAAAAATTGGAGGACGATGTTTTGCCAGTCCCATTCCCCCAGTTTCTGCCCATGCTTGGGGAAACGCCCGTAGCCACTCATTTTCTGGAGACTCGGGCTTGAGATGCTGGTATAGCCTATACTCTTCTTCTAACTTGCTAGTTATTAGTATACTAACAGGCTTTTCTCTTGAGTTCGTCACAGAAATCCCACTGTCTGTGAACTGTATCTGAGCTTTCATTTTCGTTAAGAGATCACGTTCAAGCAATGGATAGGGGCAGTCAGGGATGACTAAAAACGAGTGGGTTACCTGGCCCGCTCCCAAGTCCACTGTTCTTTGAGTAGTCCATTTATAGGGTTTAGTGCCCGTTGCACCTTGGACCCATGTTGTTTTAGTGGACATCGGCCCTCTCGGGGCTAGTAATACTGAATTTTCTGCTCCCGTATCTACCATGAACATGACTGGATTCCCCTCCACTTTTAATGTTATCCTGGGCTCAGGGAGGGGATCTGAACCCCGACTCCCTCAGTCACTGTCCTCAGCCATCTCTAAGGTTGACAACACTCTTGATCCTACTTTATGTTTTTCCTCCTTTTCCTGGGCTAGCTCTGGGCAGTTTCTGATCCAATGCCCCTCCTTCTTGCAATAAGCACATTGATTCTTCCCCATCCTTGGTTGGGGTTTGGGCTTTTGCTCCTTACTTGGAGAGGAGGACTGTCTAAAGTTTCCTGCCTGCATAGAGGTCAGGATTTCCCTGAGTTCCTTCTGTTGTTGTTCCAAAATCCTAGCCAGACTCCTTTCCTGTCTTCGTTCTCCTGTTTCTCTCTTATTATAAACCTTTTCCGCCACTGCTACTAGATCCCTAATAGATTTTTCCCCAAGCCTGTCTAGAGCCTGCAATTTCCGCTTTATATCCGGTGCGGCTTGATTTACGTAGGCAAACATAATCATCTGAGCAGATTCCTGGGTCTCAAGATCATATGGGGTGTATTGACTAAAGGCTTCCATAAGACGCTCAAGGTATGCTGCCGGACTTTCACTTTCTCCCTGTCTGATATCATAAACTTTGGCCATATTTGTAGGTCGGCGAGCCGCCGCCTTGAGACCTGCCAGCAGAGCCTGGCGATAGACAAGGAGTCGCTCCCTACCTTCAGCCGTATTGTAGTCCCATGCTGGTCGGGTCTGGGGAAAATAGGTATCAATCAAGGCAGGATCCGTGATGGGTGCTCCGTTGGGGCCAGGGATAAGTCTCCGGGCCGCTTCTTGAATACGACCTCTCTCCTCATTGGTGAAAAGTACCTGTAAAAGCTGGCTACAATCATCCCAAGTGGGCTGGTGAGTAAAAAGTATAGTTTCAAACAAGCGAATTAAGTCCCGAGGTTTCTCAGAAAAGGGGGCATTTTGGGCACGCCAATTGTAAAGATCACTAGTAGCAAATGGCCAGTATTGGAATTGTTGTCGACCGTCCGCATCCACAGGACTTATAGGGCGTAGGGGAAGGGTAGTAGATTTGTGAAGAGATGTAATTCTTTGGCGCCGGCGAGTTGATTGAGCGGGGCCCTCCGGGGCGGAGGGCACAGCTGAAACATCTTCCTCAGAGTCCTCCTCTTGGAGAGTTAACTGGGGTGGGGCGTATGGAGGGGGAAGCATTTCCTCCTCTGTGCTTCCTCCCTGGAGGACAGGTGGATATAATTTCTTTTCTCCCCTCTTAGGTTCTCTCTTGGCACCCCGTGTTTTTTGAGTGAATATTGGGGTAGGGGAAGGAGTGGAGGAGGGAGTTGGTAAGAAAGGCCGAACCCAAGCTGGAGTGTCCCTGTCAACTAGTTCTTTCCAGGTGTCTATATAAGGAATCTGGTCTATATAGCCTGAACGAGGGGCTTCGATTAGGCTTTGTAAGGTACTGATCTTAATGATGTCAAAGCTTCCCTCAGGTGGCCAATTAACTCTCTCAAGGGTGGGCCATTCTGACTTGCACAGGGTAATCCACTTTTCCTTCTTAAGGGCCACACCTCGGTTCTGAGCTATCTCCTTGATCTCCTTCCAGTGAACTAGAGTCAAATCTAGGGGGCTAGATGGAGGACCCCAAGATAGAACGTTACCTATAGCTCTGATCAGATGTTTAGTCCAAAAGGCTACAAAAGAAAAGAAACCAAAACAATTAATACAGAAGGAAAAAAACATAGGCAAGATCAAGAACAAGAAAAACTGGAGATTTCCCAAGTTGGCCCACACATCCCCTGCAAGGATGCAGAAAGAGTGAATTCAAGTTGAAAGCGGGGCTCCAGAGATCCCCCTTTAAGGGTGAAGAGTCTGGGACATCCCCCGGTCTCACCAGGATTGTCAAGTAAGTACATCTGCTTCGACAACCCCTTCAAGAAATAAGCAAAAGCAAGACAAACAAACAGGCACATTACAGGACAAGACAAATGAACAGCGCTGTTTTCTTACCTTCGGAGTCTGGGATCTCGGGGTCTCTGGGGCTATCCCGGACGAAACCCCAAATGTTGTGCCAAGTCGCAAGACCACCCCCAAGAACACCACCGAGATTCAGACACTCCGAAATGCAAAAGCAAGGCAAGGGTTTATTGAACGAGCTGCCAACTCGGGCCTCGTCCTACCCACCGACACAGCGGAGGTTAGGAGGGAGCCCCGAGCTGTGATTACACAGGGCTTATAAAGGCAAAGAACAAGGTTACAACCATCAGCTGTGCAAGCAAGATTAGAACACAGGTACAAATCTGATTGGCTCAGGGTTCGATTCTAAAATGGGGTTCACGTGGTGGGGCCTGACTTCAAAGTCTGGCACCTCACCAGCACCAGAAGGAGACCTCGGAAGGTGCTCCCCTGTCGGTCTGTCTGCTCAGGGCCGGTGGCCTGTGTGTGTGTGTCAAGGGTCGGCGCGGATGGGACAGCCAGGGCAGGAGTCCTGGGGGAGCTGCAGGTCATGGCCTGAGAGGAAGCTCACTGTGATGCACACTCACGGGGAGAAGCGCCTTTGGTCTTTGGAGTTGTATGAGCTAATCACTCAGGGGTTCAGGAGGGCCTACTGTGTGCTGGAACTCCCGGAGGAGCAGTGAGCAGAGCTGGGGGTGGAGGCTTTGTGTTCATTAATGCTAGCTCCTGAGATGGGGGGGGGGCCCTTTGCACATCATCAAAGCAATGTCCCTAGTGCTTGCCTCCTTTGATCTTCAGGCAAATCTGTGAGACTACCACGCAGGCAGGCAGGGGCAATTATCCTCACTTTACAGATGGGGCCTGGGAGGCTCAGAGAAGGGCGGGCTGAGACATGTCCAGGCCGCATGGAGTTGGGGGCCACCTGGGCCCCCCCGGGCAGCTCTCTAGCTGCACCTGGTGTTTCCAGGTTTGCAGTGAGCCATGAAGAGCCGTGACTCAGGAACGGCCGGGAGATGAGAGACGGGCCGCGGGCAGCCGCAGGCACCTCAAGGATGCAGGTCCCCGGCTGTCCCGGGGCAGGGCTCTGGGAGGCGGGTACGCCTCCCCCAGCCAGGGGACATCAGGAGGGAGCAAGCCGTCGGTGCCTTCCCGCATGGCGTGGGGGTGGGGACGGCACTCGGTTCCTCTTGAACAATTCCTCCAAACCCTGCATTTCCCGACTCAGTGTCTGTGACCACTTGGCTAGCCTGCGGGTGTGGTGACGCGGTCCCCTCTGCTCCAGGGGGAGGCCGAGCTCCCAAGAGACGCCCTCAGCTCCTAGTGGGGAAAGGAGGCATGCGGCAGAAGGGGGGCCCTGGAGCCGGGGGCTGGGGTCCGTGAGAGCCTGGAGAGTCCATATTTGCCGGGGTCTTGAAGGAAGCCGTGACTTCAGAGAGGTGCGGGGGGTGGGTGGGGGCTGGCAGAGGGCACAGCCACACATTAGAAGGTGCCTGGGGTGCCGGGGAGAGGGAGAAGAGGACCCCCGCGGCGTGGAGGGGCGAGGGTTGTGCGGGGGAGGCCCGGGGGAGACGGGGCCCGCCTCAGCGCGTGCGGCCCCCGTGGGCCACGGGCAGGAGGCCCGGCGGTCGGCAAACGTGGTGCTGGCTGGGACCGAGGTTGGCAGTCAGTCGTGGGGAGCGCCTGGGGTCAGTGGCTGACAGCAGTGAACGAGGAAAGAGGAAATGGGCCGGGCGGGGGAGGGAGGGAGGGTGTGCCGTGCACCTGGGCCAGGCTCCAACAGGTGCTGTCCGTGACGCTTGCCCAGCCCTGGCTCCGTGCCGGAGAGCCGACCCAGCCCAGAGAAGGCCATCGGGTCTCCTCCAGTGGCCTCTTCCCTCCCTCCCCCCCACCCTCACCCTCCCTCTTTGATCTTGAGAAGTCAGTGAGCGGCCATCACCTCCAGTTTACAGGTGGGGAAGCTGAGGCCCAGGCAGGAACTGGGGAGGCCCAGGCGCCTTTGCCTCCCCCGCTTCCTCTGGAGGTCGAGCTGCATTCTGCGTCCGGAGCGCTGTGAAGTTGGCCTGGGCCTTCCTTGTCCCGTGGGTTCGCATTTGTAAACAGCTGTCTCAGCTCCTTCCTCTGATAGGAAACCTGGCCCCGGGGCCCCCTGCGGGCCGTGTGCGGGGCAGCTGGGCTCTGCCGGGTGGAGACAGCAGGGGAGAAGGCCAGGAAGGCGCGGAGGTGTGCGCGCTCTGAGGCTGGCCTTCTGGGTCCCCGCTTCTCTACAGCGCAGCTGGTGAGCTGCTCTTGACCCAGCGGCCTAGCGGCCTAGTGAGGGGTGGGTGTGGGGGGTGGGGGGAGGGAGGCTGTCATCTATTGGGAATCCCAGAGCCGTGAGGAGAAGAGGGGAGAGATGGGAGGCAGGCAGAGACTGCTGCAGAGACCGGCAAGTGGCAGGCCACGCGCTGAGCAGTGCGGGCGTGGCCCCATTAGAGACACACGCCGGTCACCGCGGGTCACCATCCCCAGCCCAGCGCCACTCCTCTGCCTGCCGTGGCGTGGCGTTGCCTGGCGTCTGCCCCCTGCTGGCCGGCGCCCTCCATGCGGTGCCTGACCTCCGCGGGGAGCCTGGAGCCGGTCCCTCCCTCTTCAGGGAGGGGAGGGGGGGCTGCGGGCTGCGGCAGTCAGCTTCGGGGGTGGTCCATTCCTCCTGGCCCACGTGTGGCGGGCTGTGGGTGGCCTCAGCCTGTGCCACCCGGAGACGGTCACGGGACAGGCCACGGGGCAGGGCGGTCTGTGGCTCTGACCCTCGCCCCGGCAGACCCCTGTGTTTTCTTCCCAGAGGGCTGCTTTCCTCTACCGGGAGACCTGCGGGTCACGGTTGCGGGGAAGGAGCGGCGTGGACGGGCAGCACATGGGGAGGCTCAGCCCAGACTGTGTTCTAGGGGTGTCCAGCCTGTGGCCGCCATGCTGTCCCCCTGGCCCTAGCCACACCCTGTCCCCTACCAACCCCCAAGTCTTGTCTAGTCCCCCGTGGCAACTGACCCCCAGTCTGTGCCTTCCCCACCTGCCTCCGTTCACCCTGCTCCACGCCGGACCCCACCCTTCCGCAGCCCCCCGACCACGAAGCCCTGGTACTTGGTGGAGGTGGTTGTGCGTCTCTGAGGCAGTGGAGAGGACGGAGGGACGGCAGGAGTCACCTCCAAGGTGACACAGAGGGACGTGTCCTGGCGGTTGAGCCTTGGACTTGATCCCTTGGTCTGGGGGCAGGGGCTGCCGTGGCGGTGGCAGGCAACGCCGCCTCCCCCAGCAGAGCCCGAGCCCCCACCTCCTCGCCACCCCCCGGGGGCTCCGGCCGGCCGGCCACCGTCCTTCCTTTGCCCCTCACGTCCTCAGGCTGTTGGAAGCAGGACGGCGATGCAGAGCGGGCAGTGCAGACGCGCCTGGGCTGGTTGCGGCGCCCCAGCGCTGGGCACGTGCAAACCAGATTCCAGAACTCACGCTTGCTCGGTTCACAGCATTGCCGGCAGCCGGCAGCGACCGGAGGCTGGCCCTGTGCTGAGCGCGAAGCACCCTGAGTTTCACGTGCTGGAGGGGACGGAGGCAGAGGGTAGCTGAAAGTCTGCCCACTGGGGCACCGCGGGATTGAAATCCAGGTCTGACTGAGGCCCGTGGAGGTGTTTGCAGAGGGGGTGCATTCGGGGTGTCTCAGGAGGACGCCTCCTGACTTCCAGTGCCACCGTGCCTGGCCATGAGGATGCTAGCTGTCCCCTTCCATCCAGAGGGTCCCCCGGACTGGCACGAGGGGACCCTCAAAACCCAGGCCTCCTTCCGCTCTCTGCTAACCAGGCAAGGTCCCAGCCCGGTTGTGCTCTGCTGCCCTGACTGCCTCCTCCCCTGGCCCACAGGCCGTTTGGGGTCCCCGAGCACTGCCGGTCGGTGTGTGCCCTCCGTGCTTTTGGGGACAGCGGCCCCATCCTCTCTTGACATCCTCGGCACCGGGCTGTGAGTGCCAGCGGCCGGGCCCGAGTCCCGGAGCCTCTGTGCTCCCGGTCCGGGACTGGCGTGGCCCGCCGTGTTCTCACCCCAGAGTTAACACCCCCCGGAGTGGCTATGGACGTCCGAGGTACCGGACCCGGCGCCCCTCCTGGCCGGGTGTCCTGTCCTAGGAGACACTGCTTACTGCTTTGCATTCTCATGTGTTTGTTCAGAGTGTCTGCCTCTGTCGTCTCAGGGGCTCCGGTGCGACCCTGGGAACACACTGGGCAGGTGTTCACCTCCGTTTTGCCAGTGGGGCTGGGTGCTGGTAGCTTATAATATCTGTAATCCAAGCTACTCAGGAGGCTGAGACTTGAGCATGGCAGTTCAAAGCCAGCCTGGGCAGAAAAAGCTCCTAAGGGTCTTATTCCCAGTTAACCAGCGAAATGCTGGGAGAGGAGGTGTGGCTTGAGTGGTAGAGCACCAGCCTTGAGTGAAAAAGCTAAGCCAGAGCTCAAAGCTCTGAGTTCAAGTCCCAATACTGGCATCAAAAAAACAGTCTGGGCGGAAGCCTGGGCTGATGTATTGGAGCAGGCATGGCCACGGTGGTCAGCAGCGGAGGTGGGAACACGGCCGGTCTGTGAACGCTCCGTGACCCGTGTGGTTGTCCCCGTGTCCCTCCTACGTCACACTGGGGCCTGCTGGCCATGAGTCAGTCACACGGCCCGCCCGTGGCTTGCTCCGTGCGTGCCAAGGTGGGGGAGGGGACCCACGTGCTGCAGAGGATTCTGGGACCCAGCTTCATTGTCAAGGGAGGGAATTCCACTGCTGATTCAGCCTCTCGCCGGTAGGGTGAGAGAGATGCAGCATGAAGAAGTGGACCCCGAGTAGCTGTGGGGTTAACCCTGTGCCCCTTCTCCCTTCCAGGTGAAGTTCCAGTAGAAAGTTCCTTGGCCTCTTGGCCTCCACATTTCATCTTTAAAAGAGAAGTTATGCTATCTATCCGCTGTGCCGGCAGGGGTGAGTCCCCAGGAGACCCTGGGGGTTTCTGAGCACGCACCGTGGCCTACGGTGACGGATGGGAAGGGGGCTGTGGGCCAGGCGTGGCTGTACACGCCTACCATCCTGGGCCATTGGATCTCTCCTCCCCACACCGGATGAATCACGGTGGCCTGCGGTTTGTGCTGTAAGGTGGACGAGTCCTGGTTTCCTACCTGCCCTGCTCTGAGGGAGTTCGGGATCGGCCTGGGCTCCTCCTCCCAGCCGGGCTGTCCCAGCGCCCGAGACGCCCGTGCTGGTGGTAGTGGGTGACTGAGCAAAGAATGAGAGCCAGGCTGACACTCAGGAAGCCCCTGGATCCAGGGGGTTCGGCTGCCATCCCTCCTTTTCCTTCCTTCTGTAGCTGCTTCTGTGAGTGTGGCTTTATTTTTCTCCTGTTCACCCCACAAAGAGCCAGCCTCTGACAGGAATGGCTGCGCTGCTTTCTTACCCCAAAGCTGCCCAGAGAAGGCAGTGTGGCCAGTCCTGGGCCTTGGACTCAGGGCCTGAGCACTGTCCCGGGCTTCTTCTTGCTCAAGGCTAGCACTCTGCCACTTGAGCCACAGGGCCACTTCTGGCCATTTTCTATATATGTGGTGCTGGGGAATCAAACCCAGGGCTTCATGTATACCAGACAAGCACTTTTGCCACTAGGCCATATCCCCAGCCCCACAATGTATGTTTTCTTATAATTTAACAAAACAGAAGGCAAACTCAGAAGTCACAGGGGTCGATCTCTTTGTAGGGCTGGACATAAAATGGAAACATCCAAATCCCACTTGTAGACATGACCTGAAATGAGCTTAGCCAGGAATGGGAAAGACCCACGTGGAGAGGCCGCTGACCTGCCCGGTGACCCTGAGAGTCTGGCCGCACTCCACCGCGAGGCTGCTTTCTTTATTGTAGGAAAAGTGACCAAGGAATCATGTGAAAGATGAAAAGGTTTCTCAGAGCCCTCCAAATATCTCCAAACAAATCCATGCCTTGTTTTTAGCACATAGGGAACGTGGAGAGGGGCCAGCAACTCTCTATGTCCAGGGAGGAGCCCTGGCTGTGCCAACCAACCAGGGTAGGGCTGTCCCTCTTCACACAGTGATCGCATTAGGGACAGCGAGGGCAGGTAGCACTTAGCATCCATGGGGCACTGGTTCCCGGCTCCCTGACCTCCCAGGTACACAGTCCTCAGGTCCTCTGGTCTCTCCCATGAAGTGATACAGCATTTGCAAATAACCTACACACACCCTCCCACGAATTTAAATCATCTCCAATTTACTTACAATACTCAGCACACGGAAATATATGGAAATAGTTGTCATCTTACAGGATTTGGGGGATGACAGACAAAACATTAACTGCACACACGGTCAGGACAGACACATACCCAGCCCTGAGACTTCCAGTCCTCGGTTGGTTGAGTCTGCAGATGTGGAATCTACAGATAGACAGGGGAAAACTGTGATCTAAGCATGGACCAGAAAGTGCTGGGTACCACGGTACCAGCTGGGTACCACGATAGGTTCCAGAATGGCCCCATCAGAGTGAAGCGAAACTCTTGAGCTCAGAGCAGAGATGCCCCTGGCCCTGCCCGTCCCTGGCAGCCATCTTGTGACGTGCAGGGGAGACAGTCCAATGTCCGTGTTGCTGCAGGAAGGATAAGGGAGCAGGACAGGGCCCTGAAAGGGAAGTGCTAGCTTAAATTGTCAGCGTTCTTTTTCCCCCCTAGACACAGTACTTACATATTATCCAATTAAAAATGTTTTAGATGAGTGACAGGTAAGTAAAACAGACTCTGTTGAAGGAGGGGTACCAGCGAGAGGGGGCTGGGTCAGTAAAGAGGGCGAGTGAGGATGGATAGGGTTGAAAACTTTTATGAAAACAGAACAGGGGAACCTGTTTTAAGAAGGAGGGTAGGGCCCGGTGCTGGTGGCCTATGCTTGTAATCTTAGCTACTCAGGAGGCTGAGATCTAAGGAGCAAGGTTCAAAGTTAGCCCAAGGAAGTCCATGAAACTCTTATCCCCAATTATCCAGCAAAACGTTGGAAGTGCAGCCATGGCTCAGGTGGTGCCAGCCTTGAGCCCAAAAGCAAAAGAACAGCACCCAGGCCCTGAGTTCAAGCCTAAGTACTTCCAGGACAAGAAAAAGGAAGGTAAAGGAGAGTGATAGAGGGGGATAGGCACTGTGCACACAGGCGGAAATGTCACAATTAACCACCCCGGCAAAGTTAGATGCATTTGACGAACAAGTTGGCATTTTAGGCCATGGAACGTCCTGCGTGTTCTCTACACGGCCGCCGCCTCCGGGGCTGCGGCGGCTCCCGGGGCTGCTCTCTGGTGCTCAGTCCGCCCTCGCTGGGCGGCAGCCGCTAACCGTGGCCAGCTCCCCAGGAGTCGCAGCAGGAGGACCAGTCTCCAAACGGCTTTGGCGGGGCTAGGCTCTTCCCATCTTGCTGACAACTCACGGGCAGACAAGCCCGTCAGGAGGAACTGTGCGGAACAGCCAGGCTTTGCCCTTCGCCGGTCCAGAACGGGACATCCTGCAGGAAATCACGTGACATCTGGGTGGTGGAGTCCCCCGTGGAGAGCGTGGTCCTTCAGGGTAAAATGGGTCGCGTGCGGCTGGGGCCGCCGGGGGCCACGTTCCCGAGCCTCGGAGACCAGCCCGCCGCAGGTGCTGGGCTTCCGTGCTTCCCGCTGCTTCTGTCATCTTGCTCTGTCGGACCCTGCCTCAGTGGACTAGATCTAATCGTGCAAATGTTGAGGGACTAACTGCTGTGGTGGGATCTGCACAGCCTCCTGCCCGACTGCCAAAGCTCAGCAGACACTGGCAAGGTGTGGAACCCTCCCTCGGGAAGGTACTTCTTCTGAACAGAGTCCAAATTGACCCACCAAGTGGGGAACTTTCTTGGCATAGGAGTTGGCTCAGAGGTGGGCACAGGGGCCCAGTGGCACCACCGGGGCTTCCTGTGACCTGTCTGGGAGCGGTCCTAGGCACAGAAGGGGCAGGCAGGAAGAGCAGGCCAGCGAGTAACAGGCCAGCACGTGTGAGATTCAGCGCTAGTCAGTGCGATGTTGTCAAAGAGTGAGGCTAAACTGTAGCAATGGCTGCCCTGAGGTGGGGAGGGAGCCGCGAGGACCCTGTCTCCCCTAGTGGAGACGAGGACCTATGCTATGACAGGGATTGCTGTGGCAGGCTGAGCTGGTGTCCCCTTTTACTTCCTTGGGACCCACAGAAGAGGCCTTCAAGACACAGAAGGGAGTTTGCCACAGTGACTAAGCACTTGACTTGTCCCGGGGATGATGTAAATAAGCACAGAGGAATGTTGACTGGCTTTTCACAGGGAAGCTATCATAGTGACAGCCTCATAAACTTACAAGAGAAAGGAAGGGCCACCGGCCGAGGAACGCAGGTGGCCTCCTAGGAGCTGACGAAAGAGCACACCGTGACTTCGGCCCTGTGAGGCAGATGTTGGACTCTCGACCTCCGGGCCTGGGAGAGAATAAAGGTGAGTTGTTTTCAGCCAGTCTGCGGTGGCTTGCTAACAGCAGCCCCAGGCTCAGCAGGGTGTGGGGGTCACTCCTAGGGCCTTCGGAGAACGTCTAGAGCTGAAGCTTCTCTGAGTAGAGAAGGTGGAAAATACAGTTCTTCTGAGAGAGCTCCTTTCCACCCTTCTCTGGTGCTTAGGCGTATAACAGGCGGAGAAGAAGGCTCTCGGCTCATTGTCAGGCCCCTGTGTGCCCCTCCCCCTCAAAAAAACAACACCACTGAAGTACTGAGGATAGAACTCAGGTCTGTGGGAGACGGGCTTGGAGGTCTGGGTGCGACAGAGCTCTGCAGAGCTTTGGGACCGGAAGCCCCATTCCACCCCTGATGTCTGGCGGAAATGAGAATGCAGAGCAGAGGAGACTTGGAAGACAGCGTGCTGGACACAAAGGGCCTTTTCAACCCGCCCAGGAGCAGGGCTGCCCCAACAAGACCACAGGGACCTGGAGAGTCTGGAGTGGTGAAGCAGAATGTCGCGTTAAGATAAAAGTCAATGCTGGGCACGGTGGTGCAAACCTGCGGCTCTAGCTATTCAGGTGAGGCGGGAAGGTCGAGCGTTTGAGGTCAGCCACGGCAAAATTTACTGAGACAGTGTATGGAAAACAAAATACAAACCCAAAAGGCTGGGGTCAGGGCTCAAGTAGTAGATAGCTTGACTGGCATGCTCAAAACTCTGGGTTCAGTTCTCCTTATGGAGTGGGGAGCAGAGGTCAGGGGACAGTGAGGAAGAGCCAGAAAGAGCTGGGAGGCTCTGCTTTCGAAATTCTGGAGAGGCTGAGCCCTCCTGCATTCTGGCTTCTCCTATAGGTCATAGGTCCTCCTCTCCCCCGCCGATCCCACCCTCTTCTCTGCTTTGTCCTGAGGTTCATTGCTTTAACAGCCCTTTCCTGGCCCCAGAAGGGAGGTTCTGATTGTCTAAACCATCATGGTAGCCGATTCCCCATAGAGACTGGTTTACCCTTTGGAACTTGATTTCTGGCCAATAAGGAAGCTGGTTGGAAAGAAAACCTTCCGGATAAAACAGAACCTCTGATGGAACAGGGTTTTTTATTTTGAGCTTTTCTGTCCCTTTGTGGTTGGGACACTGGTGTGAGAGCCAGTGACACCACACGATGACTGTGAGCCTGTCAGCCTGAGCTGGATGATGTCCGTCCTGTCTGAGAGTGGATGTCCGGAAGCTGTCTTGCAGGCGCCTGGCACCAAGGCCTGAAAGGGCCTGGACTAGGCAAGGACTGGATCGGAGTGTAGGCGATCTGTCCTGTATCACTTGGAACTGGGTCAGCCCTTCAGAGATGGCCTAAACTGAGGCAGAGGGCCAGGCCTTTGTCTCCCACACCAGCCATCGCCGGGTATGTCCTCGCCTGGGTCAGTCGCCAGGGAGGGACTCTGCAGCAGCTCAGGAAATGAGTGCATCGTCTCGATGGACCATCGGGGTGCACACAGCACCCCCACATCACACTGCCAGCCTCCGTACGGCTTCTGGAAGGAAAGTGCACCGATTGGTTTGGCGTGCCTGGACACTCAGGGACACACAGAAGGGACCCTCGGGGGGCAAGGGAAGGATGGCGTGCCAGGCAGAGGGACCAGCCTGAGCCACGGGAGCAGGTGTGAGCGGCACGGTTTGCAGCTCCACAGCCCGGCTGTCTTCCCACACACCTGAACCGTCAGTCACTTCATTTTAGCTTGTTGTGGGCGTTGCTAACACACTTCCTAAGTGGGCGCCCACCTGTTTCCAGTCCCCCATCCCTCGACAGAACAGAAAGTTTAACTTTTAGGGGGGGCCTATGAGCACACAGTTGAAGACTAACTTTCCCAGCATCCCCTGCACTTGTGTGGTCAGGCGGGGGTGATCCACTGGCGTGGATTTTGTGAGCATCTGATCCACCCCTGGGAGTCCCTGCAGAGCCAAGGCACTGGACTGAAGGACCCACTGTC
Source organism: Perognathus longimembris pacificus (assembly GCF_023159225.1). Taxonomy (NCBI): domain Eukaryota; kingdom Metazoa; phylum Chordata; class Mammalia; order Rodentia; family Heteromyidae; genus Perognathus; species Perognathus longimembris. The sequence goes on along the minus strand of NC_063161.1, from coordinate 2,756,542 downwards.
TAGCGAGCGCGCGCGCGCGTGACGGTAGTGGGCTCAGAGCCGGGGGGCCCGCGGCCTCCTGTAGCTCTCGTCCAGGTCCGAGGGTGTCACCTGCACAAGGTGCCTTGCAGTCCCTAAGTAGAAGACACAGGTGTGGGAGCTAGGGAGAGGAAGTAGGAGTGGGGGGACTCGCCACCCCTCCTGTGCACTGCTGCTTCCTGCTCTCACTGTCCTAGGCTCTTCCGGAGGACTTAGTTCCCAGAACAGGAGGATTCGTGAAGGAAATCAGGGAGCCCCCATTAACGTTCAAACGATCAAGGCTGCTTGTGTCACATGACCCAGGCCAGGAAAGAAGCTGGCTCCTGACCTTTGGGATGTGGTAGGGTGCTGTTGCACAGTGGGACTGGGGAAGAGCAAGTCAGGCGCCTCTGTGAACACCGGTGTCTCCTGGCGCTCTCCTGCCCGACTTGACGGGAGGTGGACAAGGACAGCAGCTACATCTGAAGGCATGGTGAGTGACCGGAGTTCTGAAGGCCTCAGGATGGGAATCTGGGTCACTCTAGCAGGTAAGCCACCTAGGAAAGTAGAGGTCCTAGCTTGGGGAAAGGCGCTCTACTGGCATAATACTGGAGGGAGGCATGAGGCTTTGCTGGAAGCCAAGTGGACCAACCAGAATCCTAGAGATGCTCTTCCAAGATGAGCGAACTTACATCAAGCCAGGGGAGGGTGTGAAGATGCTGTCCAGACCCGCCCCCCCCTTAAGGAACAACACTCTCATTCCCTAGGGGCTGGGAGTACTGGCTGCTAAGGGATCAAGATAAGCCTGGCCTTGGCAACTGTCCCCAGGTGGAGAGCTCGTCCTCATCCAAGATTATGGGCCCCACCTGGGGACAGCTCCCATCCAGTGATGTCTTTCTCTGTAGTGGTGTGAAGGCTCTACTGACTTGTCTCAATGTGAGCCATCTCCGGTTTCTCTGGTACCTCCCTTGCAGCCCGTTAGAGTTCAACTTCTGTAAATATCTGCCTCCCTTTCTATTTCCCGTGGAATTCAAGTTTCATCATACATCTGGCCATACTGAATTAAAAAAAGTTCCCCTATTTTAATGTTTCCCCAAGATTTTGAAGTAACAGTGCACAGCACAGAGTAGGCGCTCAATGAGTACGTTTTTAAATGTGTTATGAAACATTTTATACACAGGGAAGAGCGTAACAAAAGGGCTGTCTGTCTATCTCCAGTGGTAGAGTCAGATGTGAGCAAGAATGTACAAATTCCAAATAAACTCTGCCTTAATAAAACATAGTGGCACAGTCAAAACTTCTGGTGATTTCTCAACACCCAGGGGTAATTACTCTCCTAAGAAGCAACGAATGGTACCAGGACATTCTTATCTTTGCGTATCTGGGTAGGTTGTTCTAGGGTACATACCCAGAGAAAATTACTCAGTCCAAGGGCATCTTTACCTGCTCAAAATTTCTAAATGACTGAATTATTGAATCTTTCAACCCTCCTCTAGCAATGCCTCAGAATTTTTTTTTTTCTGTTCACAAATCCACATTCTCATCCGTTTTGGCACTGGCAGATTTTTTTCCCCATTGCCACTCTGTTCAGTGTGAAACTATATGGTTTTGGTTTGCGTAAATCCCAAGTGTATGTAAGCCCCTTACCTCTGCTTCTCAAAAATTATTTGCTGTGCCTGTACTTGTGAGGATGAGGACGATCCCTTGAGCTCAGGAGTTTGAGACCAGCTTGGGAAACAGCCAGACTGTCTCAAAACAAACAAGCAAATCATTGCACAGGTGAAAAGTTTGCCCTCATTTATTATCTCCATCCTGTTACCGTCCTTCACAGGGTCTACTCCCAGGCTTGTCATCTATGTTCCTTTGGGTTTCCAATGTGGCTTCCCACCAGGTTCTCTTTACCCCTGACCCACTGCTGGAGACTATCTTGGCTTTGTCTCGGTGACTATTTTTGGTGACGCTGACTTGCTCCTGACCACCAGTTTCCTGACTTTCCCATGGCTTCTCATCTGACTCCCGTTCCTCTTGGACGAACGTGTTTTCTACTCTAGTGCTTGGCTGATATCCAACATCTCAGATCGCAAACCTAAGCATTAAACAGGCTGCAAACATGGTAAAGGCCTCACTTTCGGGTTTTTGTGGGTGGTACCAACAATCTTTACGTGGCTAGTCTTACAGCCTTCAAATCTATCCATCTCAGCCCCGCTCCTTACCTGGAGACAGCAAGGAGGAAAGCAGCAGTAGACCCTAAGTCCCTAAGTAAGCAATTACTAAAGGACATCTTTCACAGCTTTCCTTTCCTTTCCGTTTCCGTGGCAGCCCTGCTGACCTAGCACCTGTCCTCACTCAATTCTTGCAACAAACCAGACAGAGCCGATGAGCATCTACCCGGTGTCCAGTGTTATTTGAAGGCAATCCCTGAGGGCATCAGGGATCTGGTGAGGTCTCAGAGCTGCAGTCGAGGAGAAATGTCTGGGCCTTCCTGACTTCTACTAGGAGAGGATTCCTCAGGCCCCTACTCCTTTCATGTCTCCCCTTTTGCAGTACTAGGGATCAATCCCAGAGCTTCATGCAGGCAAGGCAAGGCAAGGCAAGGCACGCACTTCTACCATTGAGATGCATACACCCCCAGCTCTTTTTCATTAAAAAATAAAATCATCTGAGATGGTTCTTGCTGTGCAGACCAGGCTGGCCCCAAACGCCTGACCTCCCGCCTCCGTCCCGTCCCGTCCCGGCTGGCTCGGAGCAGTGCAGGAAGGAGTCCGCACGGATCTCTGGAAGCCCCTGGAGGTCACGCAGGTAGGTGGGGCCGCCCGCGGCGGGGGTGCTCAGAGGGGCTCCCCGGCGTCAGCCACCGGGGACGCCCCTGGAGACTGCGCCCGGGGGAGCGGCTCCCGCGGCTGCGGCGACGGGGATCCGCGGAGGGTGCCAGGCGCTCCGCGGGAGACGCGGGGGACGGGCAGGCGGGGGCAGCCGTGCGGGGCCTGGCTCCCGGAGGCCGGGAACCCGGGGCGGGGACGGGACGGCGCGTGCGGGCCGCGTGCGCGTGCGCGTGCGCGTGCTGGCCGGCGTCGGGGGCGGGGCCGGCCGTCGGGACGGGAGGGTGGGGCCCGGGGGCCCACGCCGGACTCGCCTGGAGGAAGTCCCCAGAGGCTCTGGGCGCCGGTTGGTTTCAGAGGAGAACCGAGGGGCCTCGGCCCGGGCCCGCGCGCGCGCCGGCTCCCGGCCCCGCCCGCGCTCCCGCCGCCCCGCGCGGCGGCGTCCCCGGGCCGGGGGCGGGACTTCCGGGACCGAGGAGGCGCGACTTCCGGAGGGAGGCGGAAGCGCTCCTCGGTTCTGGGCTCCGGCACCCGGGGCCGAGTCGGGGCACTGGGGCGGGCCGCGGGGGGGGAGCGGGCCGGCCGCCCTCGGGGTGTCGGGGTGTCGGGGTCGCGGGCCTGAGGGATGAGGAGGGGCCATGGCCAGCGACGGGGCCAGGAAGCAGTTCTGGAAGCGCAGCACCAGCAAAGTCCCGGGCAGGTGGGTGTGACGGGGAGGACCGGGTCGGGGTCAGGGGTCAGAGGTCAAGTGGCCGCGGTGGCCTGCTGGACGCGGGTGGGGCCGGGGGCCGGGGTCCGGAGTCCGGGGTCCGGGCGGCGTGGGGGGGGGGTTGGCTGGCTCCGCGGAGGGGGTTCTGGGTCCCGGGGCCGCGTGAGGGGCGCGGGGGTCGGCCTGGGAGGGGACCGCGGCCCCTGGCGCGGGGGAGGGGGTGGGGGGGGTGGGAGCGGGGAGGGGGGCGGGGGACGGGGAGGGGGCCCTGGAGCCGCCTCGGAAGCCCTGGGCTCCCTGGGGGAGGCGGGAAGGAACTCCTTGGGGGTCAGGCACTGGGCGGTGGTGGAGTCAGGAAGTGGCCGGCCCCCCCCACCCCCCCACCCCCCCCCACCCCCCCCACCCCGGGGAGGTCACTCGGTGCCGGGTGCTGGTGTTCGGCCCACTTGCTCTGCCTCCTCGCCTCCCTAGTGCGCTGCTGCCTTTGCCTGGAGTGTGGAAGAGGGTTGGAAGTGTCCAGTGAATTTCCATGTTGTTTCTACTCTCTGACACCCCCCCCCCCCCTTCCAAGCAGTTCCTCTGTGCCAGCAGCCGGAATCCGACTAAAAAAAAACACCTCAGGAAAATACCCGGTGCGTTCTGAAAGCTCACAGCTCCAGTGTCATCCTCTGACCCGTGTGGCCCTGAGTCCCACTGGGCCCTAGGAATGAGAAGCCATCACCCATGAGTACTGAGTATTAAGAATTGTGATAGTAAAATGACTTAACTAGTACCATTCACAAGCACAGAAATGCTTTGTGTTCCGTGTTTCATAATAGACAGCATTGTGTGGTGTGAGGACTTTTAAACTTTGAAATTCATTGCATCCAGTTGGATAATTGACTTGTCAGAGTGATTGGGACTTAGCAGGAGTTACCACTGCTCAGCCCCAGCAAGTTAGAGGATGATGGGAACCACCCAAAGTAGCCAGAGACCCTATTTTATTTCACCAGGTTTGGGCTTGATTAGCTATAAGAGCATTCATCAAAACCTAACATGTCCGGCGTGTGAAGACGCTGAAGTGGAAGGTTCTGACTGGGAATCCTAGTTCTGACAAGGGCAGATGCTGCGGAACGCAGCGCTCAGTTTGTAAAAGGAGCCATATGGCCACATGACTTGTACGTGTTGATTTCAGGTCTTGAGGCCTTTTGTTTCTCTTCAGTCTAGACTGTAATTCATCCTTAACTGAGCCGAGATGGAAGATGAGAGCCGTTCAGTAGAGTTCTGGATTGAAGACTGTCTCTATTCGTAGCCTTTCCCCCCCTTTCCCCCCCCCTTTTGAGAACAGGGTCTCCACATGTAGCTGGCTGACCCCATACGTAGCCCAGTGTCCCTTGAACTGGCCGTGTAACCTAGGCTAGCCTCCTGAGTGCTAGGATTCCAGCTCTCACTGCTCTTGGCATGGTTTGAAAAGTGAGTTTCCTGAAATCATGGCCATCCAGGCCTATGAATGTGACCTTTTTTAGAAGTAGGGTCTTTGCAGAAGTAGTCAAGTTCAAATGAGGTCATGCTGGGTTTACAGGGGACCACGCATATGACTGGTGCCTCATAAGAACAGGAAAGTTCATCTCAGAGAGAGACACACACACACACACACACACACACACACACACACAGAGAAGATGGCCCTGTTAAGATGGACACAGAGATGCAATGATGTCTTTACAAGCCAAGGAAAGCCAGGAATTGCTGGCAGCCACCAGAAGCTAGAGGTGGCAGGAAAGGCTCCTCCCCTAAAGACCTTCACAGACAGCGTGGCCCAGCCAACACCTTGATTCACAGTCGTAGAACCAACAGTCAGTTTCTGTTGTTTTGAGCCACACATTTGTATTGGCTTGTTGTGGGTGCCAGAGGAAATGAACACAGTCCAGGTCTCTTGTGGGAAGCTGGTGTTACCAAAGGCAGGCTCTCCCCCCTTGGATTTGAATACTGCTGTGTCTTAGGCACTTTTGTGGCCTCTTGCGGTGTTGCACTTGGAGAGTTGCCGTGCGGGCTGGAGAATTGCTGGAGGCTGCCACTGAAGAGGGGAGGATGGAGGGGAGTGGTTGGGCCTGTGCATCAGTCCTGTTGCCCTTCGGTCCTGTGACCCTCACTTTGGGCAGGCTGCTGTCTCAGTGTCAGGCTGGAACGCTCCCTGGCGGAAAGTAGCAAAGATGTTGGCCTTTTCCTTCTCGTGACCCCCTCCTGGTGCACCTTTCCCCGTCCTGGGTCATCACCTGCTTAACTGCAGTGCCCATGGAGCTCCTGGCCAAGCTCCCGTGGCTCTGCCCGGTCTTTTCAGTGGTGTCGATGATGGCTTGTTTTCACCGAATGCAGACCTCATCCAGGGGAACTCAGGCGGGAGAGGACTTGTCTCAATACGAGGCTGGGAAGGGAGCTTGACTCCCAAACATTCCATCACAGCGTGGCCTCAGTCTTGGTGCTCTGTGTCACAGGGCTTTGTCATTTTCAAAACACATGACTCCCTGAGGCAAGCCTGGTTTGAAGCCTCTTGGTTGTTTCTGAAATGCAAGCCGTGCCGAGGCGTTTATGGGTGATGTCTCAGGTCCTTTCTGATTTGACCGCTGCTCAGGTGTCAGCCATATTCCCCTCCCTCCTTTCTTTGAACTTTGCTCACAGACTGCTGATGGGCTTGGCTTTCTGATTCCCTCAACGCTGTACTGTTGCATGCTGTTCTGAGCTTGTCACTTCGCTGTTCTTGTAGCTGATGAGTGTTCCTTCCCCCCTTGCCTAGCTTACCTTTCTTGTGTTTCCCATTTTACCTGAAGCCTGCCTCCTTGTAAAACCTTGTCAGTTTATGTGCAGCTCTAACTTCACAGTACCTTCTCTGTGCTGCCTCACTGACAGGGTTAGTACTGAGAACTGGTGGAGGAGCCTCACTCTCTTCCACATTACCCGGAGAGATGGGCGATTCAGCCAAGGTTATGCCTAAGAGGTCATCTTGCTGGTGGACTCCTGTTTGTACATGCCTGGTCTTTGATTGTGTGTTTGGCTGGGGCTTTCTTAGAAATTCCTTTCCTGGATGGATGAACCAGCCAGTGTGATAAGGTAGAAAGGCCTCTGACAAGCTATCGGGGGATTTTAGCCTTCTGTTACCTGTGTGAAGTTCCCCTGGTGCCATTGGTTTGTGCGTCTGTGACATGACAGGATGCATTAGAGCTAAGTGACTGTGGTGACCAGGCGAAGACTCATTTGGTGTAGCTCAGTTCTCTTTGATAACATGAGGAGTGGCCTCCTGGACTCGTTTGGAGTTTGATCATGTATTCACTTAACCCATAGCCTGTGCCAGGACCCACCCACTGCAGAAGTGAGGGTTAGTTACATCAGGGAGCCAAACACACTAAGATCCATCCCCTCAGGGAGCTTGGGATGGAATGGGAGAGCAGGGAATGAGTACTTGTGCTAACAGAGGCAGCTGTTGGGGTGCGTTCACACCATCAAAACAGCGTGGAGCCGGGCGTCACTAGTGCTCACACCTGTAATCCTAGCCACTCTGGAGGCTTCAGATCAGAGGGTTATAGTTTGAAGCCAGCTGGAAGCGGCAGAGCGCTAGCTTTAAGTGAAAAAGTCAAAGGACAGCCCTCTGGCCCTGGGTTCAAGCCTCCACTAGGGGACGAAAACCCATCATGAAGGAGCAGGTAGCTCTGAGGTGGGGGCAGCAGGGCTGTTTCTTGGTGATGAAGTGGCTGGGGCTTCCCCCTCCCCCTTACTGAGAAGATGGCATGTGAGCAAAGACACGCAGGAGCTGGGGGAAAGACCCCGTGTCACTGGACGGAGAGCAGCCCAGGCCGAGGGACTGGAGCGGAACAAGAGGTCCGGGCGGCCTAGGGAGCGGCTGGTGGATGGGAGCCTAGGAGGGACCGAGCAGAGATGGGCACTGCTTGCCTTTGGTTTACCAGAGTTGCTTTGGCTGCTGTACTGAGAGAGACGGGAAGGCAGTGAGAGATGGGAGACGGGAGGAGGCCGTGGCAACATCCAGGTGGGGGAGAGGTGGTGGCGGCCGGCACCAGGGTGCTAGTGTCAGGGTGGGAGGTCCGTGGAAGGCTCGTGTCTCTGACTCACTCTCCTGCCTCTTCTTTCTTCGGCCATCGACTCACCTGGCTCTTGACAGGCTGTTGCTCTCTGCATTTGCACTTGGAATTCCTGCCACACTCGACTTTAAATGCCAGGACAAATCCCACATGCCGGGTTTGCAAACACAGGCAGCCTTCAAGTGTGGTTGCACGTTTGCTGTTTTATCAGGGCTCTGCCTGGCCGTGCGTGTCCTGCTGTCAGGTGAGGTGTGCCAGTGCGGGGCAGAGGAGCAGCCTCGGGGCTGTGGCCAGCACAGCTTCCCGCTTTCTCCATCAGGGCCACGAGAACTGAGCAAACGAGACAGTTAGCTCAGCGGGCCAGCACTGGCCACCTGTTGGAGGAGAGAAGTCACTAGGGCTGGTAAAGTCATGCACATGTCTGTGAGCCCCTTCAAAGCACCAGGGGTGATGCTGAATTCTGGGCAAGCAGACCTGGCTCTCGGAGGCCAGTGGGTGGGGCAGTTAGGATGTAGGTGTGAATACCGACTGCAGAGCACTGAGCGCAGATCCAGGCCTGCTGGCGGACTGTGGGGGTCCTAGGTGGGTAAATGGCGACGCCCTCCGGGGAGTCCTGTATAAGCTGAGACCTGGAAGTGGAGAAGTAGCCAGTTCAACTAGATGCGGGGATGCAGGCTGGGCGGTCAGCCTCCTGCAGGGGAGGCCCAAGGCCTGGGTGGGCAGGCTGCAGTGGGCTGGCTTCAGAAGCTTTAGAGGCCTTGGGGAAGGTGTGGGTCGTGGTCCTAAGAGCCATGAGGGTATGTATGTTGAAGGGCTTCATGAGGTGGTACTGGTCATCTTTGCTGAGGAGGTTGGAGGGAGTGGGCAGAGGATGCTGTGGTGCAGGCAAAGCTGAGGGCGGAGGCCGTTGGGGAGAGGTGGCGGGTGGCACTGTGCGTTCACCATAGGCTGGGCGTGTTACCTACCGGGGTCTGAGTGACTGGGACATAGTAGGCTGAATCCTGCCCCTTCCCAAAAGATGTCTGTGTCTTTCTCCCTGGAACCTGTACATACTTTATGTGACAGGGGAACCTCGGTGTCAGTCAGCTGACCGAAACTTGGGAAATGTCCTCAGTTACCTGAAGGATCCAGTGTCACCACAGGAACTGTTAAGAGTGATTGGAGAGATTTGACATGGGATGAACGTGGTCCGCTGCTTCCCTCCTCGAACGTAGGAAGGGGCCAGGAGCCAAGGAATGCGGTGTGGCCTTTAGAAGCTGGGAACAGCCTTCTGCTGGCAGCCAGCGGGAGGATGGGAATCTTGGTTTTACTCCAAAAGCAGAATTTTACAGCCAGGCTGAGCAGGAGACACATTCTCCCCGTGAGGCTCTAGGAAGGAGTGCAATTGGCTGACGCCTGGACTTTGGTCTGATGACAGCTGTGCCACACGCCTGATTCCAGAGCTGCGTTCTGCAGGAGTGTGCTGGGGGCGGCCTGGTTGGGAAGCTTTGGCATGCCCTTGCTGCTTAGTCTCAGGGTCTTGGTTGGGGGCCTGCAGGGCGCTGGGTAGCATCTGTAGAGGGCCCTTACTCTCTGGCTTTGGGGAGCCCAGGAGTTTGTGTCTGGCATGGATGGTTTCTCTCTTCTTGCTGTCTTTGTGGCACTGAGGGCTGTGGAAAGCCCGAGGGTTGGTTTTTGCTGTGTATAGAATTCTTTTTTTTGTTTTCCTCCAGTGATCACTCTCCATTCTATCTCTTGTCTTTTATTTTATCTGGGAACATTTTGAACAATAAATTGTAGGTGAACCGTGTTTTATCTCTTGCATATTTAATTTAGTAAATTTAGACTTATGGGTTCTTTTGTTTTTGTGGTACTGGGGTTTGGATTCAGGGCCTTGCACTTGTTAGATGGATGTTCTACCACTTGAGCCATAACAGCTCTTTTGCTTTAGTTTTTGAATAGGATCTCACATTTATGCCTGGGCTGGCCTGGAGGTTCCCTCATAGGGTGACAAGCACTTTCTACCACACTTAGCTATTGGTTGACTTGGGGTTCTGTGAACTTTTATGCCTGGGCTGGCTTCAAACTGTGATTCTCCTGATCTCTTCATCCTGACTCATTAGAATTACAGGCATGAGTCATTGTACCCAGCTCTCTTGGGTTAAATTTTTTTTGTAGGACTTGAACTCAAGGCCTGGGTGCTGTCCCTGAGTTCCTTTGCTCAAGGCTAGTCCTCTACCACTTTGAGCCACAGCATCACTTCTGTTTCTCTGGTGGTTAATTGGAACTTCATAAGACTTTCCTGCCTGGGCTGGCTTTGAACTGCGATCCTCAGATTTCAGCCTTCTGAGTAGCTAGGATTACAGGTGTGAGCCATCAGCTGGGTTAATTTTTTTTTTAAGGGCAGAGAAATATTTATTATGTGGCAGCCATGAGAATACAGCAAGCATTGAGGTATATCTTCAGAGACATTTTTGGAATAGAGATTTGCTTTATATTCAATAGGGTAGGAGGTACGAAGGTATGCATGTTAAACAGATGCAAGGCACAGGTGTGTTCAGAGGTGGCTTCGCTGGTCAGAAGTCTGTTGTGTTAGGATTGGTCAGAGGGGCCTGGTTACGATATGAGTTATTGGCACCTGACAGGTGATCTTGGATTCATTTTCAATAAAGACAAAAATGACTTGAAAATGACAGATCTCTGATGGTTGTATGACTCAGGTTACGTGCCTTTCTCGAGTCACAGAGCGGCAGGGTTAGGGAGGGTGGATGGGGCGCGTGGAAGCGAGGGCTCTGGCACTGCTGCGATGGAAGGACTGTTGCGGCGCCAGGGCTGCCATGGTCCACTTGGGGGCTCTTTGCCCTGTACCAGAGGGACACCCGCCCCCTCCTCCTTCCCTGGCAGCGCCGCCCTCCGCCATTCCTCGCATACTGGTCCAGTACAGGAGCCGGGCATCCTGCAGTAGGGGCTTGAGAGGCGTCCCACAGAATCTCTCTGGTGCTGGAATGCTGGCCAGGCTGTCCTTTCGAGCACCTGGGGACTCCCTGCAGAACAGCCCCGGGATGGCATTGGCTGGGATGCCGGACGACCCAACTACGATGGTTATTGCACGCCTGCTGGGCGGGGGCCTGGTGGTCTTCAGATGAGGAAGCTGACTCAGGCTACGGCCTGGAGGCGCAGCCTGTGAGTAGAGAGTCTGGTTTTGAACCTGGGGAGTCAGCATCCATTCTGAGTTTGTAACCAGCACAGCACCAGACTTCTCGTCCCCACCACAGCCTTCTTCCCGTGTGTCTTGAAAAGGCTGAGTTGCGCATGGCCAGCTAGGGCACCGTCCCTCCGGGGGCAGTCAGACCACCATGCGACTTGCAGGCCGGGGGGGCCCTTGTGGGGGTGTCCTCAGGCAGGGAGAGACGGCCTTTGGCGGAGTCTCAGGAGGTTCTTCTAGAAGAGCTGAGCAGCCACCTCCAGGTCTACCCTGGTGTTTATTGCAGATGGGAGGCCAAGCCATCAGGAGGCTCTTCCTATTTCTGGGGCCCTGTGCTGGGGGGAGGGGAGGGATTTTGTTTTGCGTATCCCCAGCCTTTTTGTTCCCCCTTTCTGAAGTGCCATTTCCTCTTTTTTGGGGGGGCATCACTGAGGGTCACGATGGGTGTGGAGCTGCTGAGAACAGCGGTGGCTCCTCTTCTGCAGTAAAAGCAGTTGGGATGGAGGAGCTCCGTCATGTGCTGTCTGGTCCCCCCTGCTCCCCCCCCACCCCCCGCCGGGCTGCCTTTTCTGGTTCCATGACCCCAGCAAGGGTCATGGACTCTCTCCCAAGGCCCTTCCTGGATGTTCACCCTCTCCGCAGGGAGGCTGCAATCCAGCCCTGCTGGAGGGGCCTCCGCAGGGGTGTGCACAGGTGGGACCACCATGGCTGTCCTGTTTCACCTTCTTCCCCGCCCCCCACGCGGTGCCTGCCTGAGTGCAGCCCAGTGCGAATGGCTAGACTTCATCCATTGAGTTCCTGAAAGTGCCGTGTGCCCGCCTGTTTCCTTGTGGGCCTTTTTGCTTTACTGGGGTGCAGTGAAATCAGGCGATGCGAACCCCCGTCTCCCGGATGACAGATGCGCCCTCAGCAGGGTGATCCGGGAGTTAGGTGTGGGCAGGTCATGCGTGGAGAGGCGGGGCAAGGGCTGGTGGGGTATTGGAGAAGGCGGTCCCTCCATGTCGCTGTGGATCTTAGACGGGCACGTCCCGCGAGAGCACGTGGCTCACTGGCTGCCCCTGTCCTCACTGGATGGATGGCTTGTAAGTGGTAGGCCAGGGAGGGGTGGGACGGGGGGCCTCCCTCCCTGCAGGACCCCTTCAGAACTGGGAGGGAGTCTCGGAGGAGCCGTGGCTCTGTGGCTCGCCACAGAGTTGCAGTAGGATTTCAGAGTTAGAGGATTTCTTCCGTCTTGGGCCTGGCTTGGATTTGGAGGAGCACTCATTGCCACTTCTGTTTGAGAGTAAGCGGCATCTGTCACTCCGTGACCCCAGGCCTGTTGCAATGCTGTGGTATATTCCTGCTGGGCAACTGCTGCCTCGTGGAAGGGTTTATAAGGAAATGCCCTTTTCCTTCAGCATTCATCCTGTGTTGGGTTAATTTTCTTTCTTTCCTTCTTTCTTCCTTCCTTTTTTTGTTTTTGTCGGTCATGGGGCTTGAACTCTGGGCCTAGGCGCTGTTCCTGAGCTCTTCAACTCAAGGCTAGTGCTCTACCACTTGAGCCACAGATCCACTTCCGGTGTTCTGGTGGTTAATTGGAGATAAGAGTCTCATGGACTTTCCTGCCTGGGCTGGCTTTGAACCAAAGTCCTCAGATCTCAGCCTCCTGAGTAGCTAGGGTTACAGGCGTGAGCCACTAGCTCCTGGCAGCATGGGACTTTTAAGAGGTGTTAGCAAAATGTGTTTTGAGAGGAGCAGTGACTGTATTTGTAACATAAATCCTTTCTTTAAAATCTTTAGTGATTCAAATATTTGTTCAGTGAAGAAGGGAGAATTAGATGTAATAAGCATTTATTGGATGCCTTCTGTGTGCACCGCAGGTGTGGGCAGTGGTGGCCCAGTGTGCACGCAGGCTGGACAAGCCTGGCAGCTCCGTAGGTCCTCTGCTGTGTGGCATGTGGAAAATACTTGTACGTCTTCCTTCATAGTCTCTGAGTTGTAAGAAGCACCCGCTGCTTTTGTCACGTGAGAGGAAGATTTGCTGTCAGAACGCTCTATCCCGGGGGCTGGCGACCAGTGCTCTCCGGAAGCCAGGGCAGGAAAGGAAGGCCAGGTACGACTGCAGTGACGTCACAGTGCACCTGGAGGCCAGGTCCTTCAGGCACTCTGTCCCTTGTGGGTGCTTTCTGTAGATGGGTGGGGCAGGGCCTTCCTGGCCCAGTCAGGAGTGTAGGGAGTAGCCAGCTCACTAGAGCGGAGGTGAGCACGGACTGGCACCACACAGGTAGCGTGGCGAGGGGGACCAGTTCCCGAGAAAGCGGCTGGAGAGGAGGCCGCCTTGTGTTTGTTCCCAGGACACACTAGGATACCCGAGACAGGCTCTGCTGTTGCCCGGGTCCCTGTGGGCTCCCAGAGCTGTGGGCGAGGAGGCATGTGACAGGAGACACAGTCCAGTGCCTGTTTCAGGGAGCCGGTGGCCACGCAGGACAGCAGATCAGCAGCAGCCTGTCAGGATGGGGCCGGCGCGGCCGAGCGACGTGGGTGCCAGCCGGGGACCAGCCCCAGAGGCTCCTTGGTTTGGGTCACAGGCACCACGTCTTCCTACTGTTGGCTCCTTGGTGCGGGTGTGAGTCCCAGATTATGAGGTGGGTGGAGGGGACAGAGATTATTTACTGTCATAGTGATGGTTTTTAATACATTTCTCCAAAGCCCATTGACATCAATATTCTTTCTTTTTTTTTTTTTTGGCCAGTCCTGGGCCTTGGACTCGGCCTGAGCACTGTCCCTGGCTTCCTTTTGCTCAAGGCTAGCACTCTGCCACTTGAGCCACAGCGCCACTTCTGGCCGTTTTCCATATTTGTGGTACTGGGGAATTGAACCCAGGGCTTCATGTATACGAGGCAGGCTCTCTTGCCACTAGGCCATATTCCCAGCCCAACATCAATATTCTTGGAAAACTGCTTCTGAACATATTAAATCCAGGGAGCGTCACTGTGGGTTAGAATGAACCTGGTGGTAGTTTTCATGCTATTGACCTCAGAATCTACAAAGCCGCTCGTGAGCCCCTGGGGGCGCCTGGAGACAAGAAGCTGCGAGCTCTTCCTTCATGTGTCTGAGATACAGGAGGACTTTTGGTCATAAATGTGGCGATACAAATTTCCATTTATTTATTTTTTTGATGCGTGCTATAACTGGGTTGATTTTATGTACATGTTTTTATTTCTTCTTACTGGTCACAGTCTCATCTCTATTTTTGCCTGCTAAAATTTAATGTGTATTTTCTTTTCTTTCTTTCTTTCTTCTTTTTTTTTTTTTTTGGCCAGTCCTGGGGCTTGAACTCAGGGCCTGAGCACTGTCTCTGGCTTCTTTTTGCTCAAGACTAGCACTCTGCCACTTGAGCCACAGCGCCACTTCTGGCCATTTTCTGTATATGTGGTGCTGGGGAATCGAACCCAGGGCCTCATGTATATGAGGCAGGCACTCTTGCCACTAGGCCATATCCCCAGCCCCCTCTGGCTTCTTTTTGCTCAAGTCTAGCACTCTACCACTTGAGCCACAGCGCCACTTCTGGCTTTTTTGTTGCTTAATTGGGGATAAAAAAAATCTCATGAACTTTCTTGCCCAGGCTGGCTTCAAACAGCAATCATCAGATCTCAGCCTCCTGAGGTGCTAGGATTATAGGCGTGAGCCACTGGCTCCTGGCTTCTGTCATTCATTTTTAAGGACTGGATCTCACATGAGAGAGAACACGTGATAATTGACTTTTTCAGTCTGGTTTATTTCACTTCCATAATCTCTAGTTCCATACATTTTCCTGCTAATAACATAATTTTATTCTTTATGGCTGGTCTATTGTGTATATATGCCACATTTAAAAAATTTATTGTTGATGATCACTTAGTCTGATTCCATATGTATATGTGTACATATGTATATATGTATATATATATTTATATATGTGCCAGTCCTTGAACTCAGGGCCTGGGTGCTGTCCTTGTGCTTTTTTGCTCAAGGCTGGCACTCTACCACTTGAGCCACAGCTCCACTTCCCACTCTTTTGGTGCTTATTTGGAGAGAAGCACCGTTCCTGCTGGGGCTGGCTTCAAACCTTAGTCTTCAGATCTTAGCCTCCTGAGTAGCTAGGATGACAGGCGTGAGTCACCTGCACCTGGCTGATTTCTGTATTTTGACTAGTGTGAATAGTGTTTATGCATTTGTTTATGAATTTATCTACATTGATTCTGGTAAGTCTAGATTATTCGTGTTTCTGTGACAGTATCCCATTATGTGTGTAGTCATTCTTCAATTGATAATGACATTCAAGCTTTCTCTCCTCTCTCTCTCCATATGTGAATATGTTATATATGAAATATACAAATAAGTAAATAAAGATATGCAACACATACATCTACATAATGTAGATGGATGAATAAATAAAGACTGTTGGGGGTGTGACTCAGCAGTGCTTGCCTAGCCTGCATGGGGGCTTGGCGTGGATCCGCAGCACTGGCAAAGGAAAATGATTTTTCTTTTGTGCCTTACTAACTTTGCCGAGCCCATCCTCTCATGTACTTATCTGTGGGCTTTTCTAGCTGTGAACAGCTGGAAGAGGCATTGTCTTGCTCTCTCTGGGCTAGCTCTCTACCACTTGAGCCACAGCTCCACTTCGGGCTCTTTTTGGTAGCTTAGTGGAGATAAGAGTCTCACAGACTGTCCTTCCCCAAACTGCAGTTCCCAGAGCTCAGCCTTCTGAGTGAGTGGGGTCACAGGCATGAGCCGCTAGCACTGGCTGAAGAAGCGTTCCACCATCTGAGATGAGGAAGTGGGTTTGTTGCTGCTTCTTTACAAATAGCTTTAGCTGAAGTCTGTTTTTAGCCGGAAAGACCATATAAAATGCAATTTTAATAAGATAACACGAGGTTCCTTCCAGTTCGGACTTGAACTTTGTTGGTTGCCGAATAAACACTGGCGGTGGACCTATGCAGAACTGGTGAGTTTCCTGCTATGCTGGGGG
The DNA here is from genome assembly GCF_023159225.1 of Perognathus longimembris pacificus. Taxonomy (NCBI): domain Eukaryota; kingdom Metazoa; phylum Chordata; class Mammalia; order Rodentia; family Heteromyidae; genus Perognathus; species Perognathus longimembris. The sequence continues at coordinate 2,740,770 of NC_063161.1, read as the reverse complement.
GAAAGGCCTGCTGTCCGCGATGCTGCTGCAGACGCGTGAAAAGGACAGGAAAATGCCGCGCTCTGGGCTCAGCTGCCTCCTGTGCTGAGTGGAAGTGTAAGGAGGGAGCACGAGGGAGGCTGTCAGTGCTGGAGCACAGACGGGTTGATGAGGGTGATGGGCACGGCTTGCAGGTCAGTGTCCACACCGCTGCCTTTCAGGATTTGCTCACTGGAGGCGCGTTCGGTTCTGTGGCGCTCGGGATCACACTGGCCTCCCGTGTGTAAGCACGTGCTCTGTCACTGAGCGACACTCCCACCCCGTGTGCGTTCTTAGTTCAGTTTCCCTGATGAGGAAGCCACAGCGCAGAACAATTGCTTGGTTAATACCTCCTCAGCGAGGACGTGTTGGAGCTGTAATTAGATTCTCTAACTTGGGAACTTTTCACCCATGTCAGGGAAGCCGTTGTGAAATTGAGGGAAAGGACACGATGACAGGTTGTGCTTGATCCAAATTGGGTAATACCTTTTTTTTCTTTCTTCCTGACGTATAGTGAGCATTTGACTCAGCTTAGTTCTGTGGGCCAGCAATGCAGACAGGCCCAAGTGAGGGCTGCTGTTAGTCTCTGCTTAGCACCTGATGCCCTGGGTAGCACTGGCAGGACTTGAGGGCCAGGGTTGAGATACAAAGCTGGCTCACTCGCTTGCTTGTCCGTACGTGTGTGTGAGAGAGAGAGAGAGAGAGAGAGCGCGCGAGCGAGCTGGGAGCACCGCCGCTGCTGTCAGTTGTCATGGCTGTGAATGGTGGGTGCTCCTTGTTCTAGTTTGGGTTTCTTCACATAGCATTAGCTGGTTTGGAAGAGACAGTACCCCCATAGACAGGTTGAAGTTGTATGGCCTTCTTAAAAGTCCAGCATCTTTACTGAAATTCAGCTAGAACACAACCCACTTACTTAATTTTAGATACAACAGCATCCACACATCTTACATATAATTTATACTTGTTTTTGGTAGTGCCAGAAATTTGAATACAGTGCTGTGTGTTTGATAGACAGGTGCTGTTCCATTGAGCCATTCCTCCAACCCTCTCTCTTTGCACGGATTATTTTTATTTATTTTTATTTTTTATTTATTTATTTATTTTGGCCAGTCCTGGGCCTTGAACTCAGGGCCTGAGCACTGTCCCTGGCTTCCTTTTGCTCAAGGCTAGCACTCTGCCATTTGAGCCACAGCGCCACTTCTGGCCGTTTTCTGTATATGTGGTGCTGGGGAATTGAACCCAGGGCCTCATGTATACGAGGCAAGCTCTCTTGCCACTAGGCCATATCCCCAGCCCTGCATGGATTATTTTTGAAGTATCTCCCTTCTTTCCTCAGTTAGGTGTCTGGAACACATTCTGTCTTAGGCTTTCTGTGGTGGATGGGGTGACAGCTGTGTGTCACCACTTCCAGCTTCCTTCAGTGAGATGGAATCTCACGGCCTTTCCTGTCTGAGCTCTTCTGAAACTTCGAGCCTCCTGGTCTCAGCCCCCTAAGTAGTGAGGATTACAGGCATAAGCACCAGCACCTGGCTTACGTCTTGAGCTCTAGTGCATCTGTTCTCCTGCCCTGGAATTTTCTCTCTGTTCCACTTCTTCTGTTTGGCTATAAATAATTTTTTTGTGGGGGGAGGGAGGAGCAACCGGGACTGAATTTAATGTACTTCCATGTCATGTTCTGTAGATATTATTACAGAACATTATAATAGCAGTTTTTGCCTTTACAAGTAAACTGTTGGACTTTCATTTATTTTTTTTTCAAATTTTTATTATCAAACTGATGTACAGAGAGGTTACAGTTTCATACGTTAGGCATTGGATACATTTCTTGTACTGTTTGTTACCTCGTCCCTCATTCCCCCCTCCCCCCTCCCACTGTCGGACTTTTAGTAGTTCATACTTTTGTATTGTGCTTATTTTTGCTTCCCATTACCCTGAAACAGAGCTGGTATACAACAAACACTAGTTAAATTTTACTAGGGTACCTTAGAATGCAAAAGCAGATTTTTGATATAATTAAAATAATACAGGCATAGGAATGAATGGAAAAGTGACCCAATGTCATATTTTAAAGAGAATGTTCTCAAATTAGTGGGAGAAGGAGAGGTTATATAACAAGTGGCTTTGGCACAATTGATTTTTAAAAGCTTCCTACTAAATACTATGTAGTAGAGTGAAACAAATTCCAAACAGGTTGGAGAGAGTTCAAGAAGAGTGTCTTGAGTATTTTTTTTGCCGTCTCAGAAGGGGCAGCTTTCCCAGATGAAACCCTGGAAGAGGAACCGTTGGCAAAGGATAGAAGGGTGACCCCTGTGGTTGCCGAGAGCTCACAGGGCTGGCTCACAGCGGCATAGGTAAGACCTTAGGGTTCTGGAGGCCAGAAGAGTGACGTGTCTGGGCTGATGAAGCTGTTGGCAGAGCTGCCCCTGCTGAGGCTCCGGTTAGAAGTGCCTGCGCTCCCTGTCACCGCCTCTGTAGCCCACGGTGGCACATTGCTGTGACTCTGGTGGTCATGTTTCTCTCTGGTCCCTTTCACCGTAACTGGTAGCTCTGCTTTCTTTTTTGGTCGGTCATGAGGCTTGAATCGGCCTGGGCACTGACCCTGAGTGCTTTTGCTCACTGTGCTTTGGCGGGGCTGACTGCATCCTCTTGACCTGTGCTTTCATCCCCGGGCATTCCGTGCATAGTGGTTTCTCCTCAGGAGGTTATCAGAGATGCGCACAAGCGTTTGTCTCTGCGGGCGTTTTTGCTGCCTTGGTAATCACAGGCAACTTCAGGTAACTTCAGTGTTGCACAGTCACTATTGGTGTAAGATTAGAGCTGACACTGTCCAGGGAGGTGATGCAGGCCCGGGAGGAAGGGATTAGTGCTTATTCCCATTCCTACGGGTTTTGGCAGTACTGGAGTTTGAACTCGGGGTCTGATATTTTGCCATGCCCCCAGCCCGATTCCTGTGGTTCTGAAAAACTTGAAAATTTGAAGTTGGGTGCTGGCGGCTCAGAGGTTGGGAGGGTCAGAGTTCCAGGTTAGCTCAGGCCAGCAGTTTGGGAGGTCCCGTTTCACTCAGCACCCGGCCGCGGCGGAGCGTGCTTGTCGTCCGCGTTGTGTGGGGGCCGAGGTTGGAAGGGTCACGCTTCTAGGTCAGCCTGGGTAAGAGAGTTCACAAGACGCCCGCCCTCTCAGGGTGGAAGCTGAGGGCAGTGGCCACTGGGGAGACGACCTCAGGAATCACCCCTGTGACAAAGGGCTGCAGTGTGGCTCAGGGGCACGGCACCCCCGAGCTGAAGCCCTGAGTTCAAACTCTGCTACCACCTAAAGAAGAAAACGAAACAGCCTTTAAAAAGTTCTAAAAAGTTATTGTTCAGAGAGGTTACAGATGTGTAAGTCGGGTTGTGAGTACAGTGCTTCTTGATTGATGTTCCCCCTTCCTTCAGTCCCCCCCATCTACCCCCTCTCATCCCTTCCCTCAGGTTCCATAGCTGAGTGTTTACATGATGTGCATTGAATATCATGCCTGCGTTTGCTGACCCCTCTTTTGCCTTCCTCCCCAAACATGTCTCCACTTCCTTGTATTAGAACAACGGCTTTCTATTTTTAAACAATTACAGGTTTTTAAGGAGTTGCAGATAAACATATAGGGAGGTCTGTATCCTCTTTCCTTTCCTCACATGAAAACTTCCAGATTCTTTTTTTATCCTGTATGCATTCTCATTGTGTGTCAGACCATACAGAATAAATAAATGGTGAAGCTGAAGAATGGTGTAATGAGATGGGGACATAGTCAGGGTGTATGACTAAGAAGATAGGATTTGCTTTAAGAAGCGAAGACATTCTCTAATTTCTCTGTGGACAACCGGGCCTTATCTGTATTTGCCCCCCAAGGGCCCACATCACAGTGTCACCGTGGTTCTTCGTGCCGTGCACTGCTCCGGCTCGGACGTCTGATGCTAGCACGTCCACAAGCAAGGATTGGCTTAGCTCACATGCCTGGAAGTGAGGGAGGCGGTCAGCTTGGACTGGCAGCTCCGCGAAGCTAGTGCTGACCGGAGGTGCTGCGCCACCCTCAGGGTGGCTTGGTTTCCCACGCTTGCTTGTGTCTCGTGCTTGTGAGGTGCTGGAGGTACCAGGCCTCACCCCTGTTCCTGTGTCCTGGCTGGGAAGCGGGGGAGACGTGAAAGGCTGCAGGCTAGCCCCCTTTCCCCCCCTCCCCCCGCCTCGTAACTAAAGCTGACTTTAACTTTTAACATTTGTTTGTATGGCACATTTTTAGTGACTTTGATAATGACATTTTAAGACCTTGTAGCCTGTCTGTTTTAGGAGATGGGCAGCCTCCATTTTCCCCCCTCCCTGGCCTGGTTATGTTATGAGGCCACCCTGGCCACAGCCAGCCAGGGACAAGGACTCAGTCCGTGGAGTCTGCCGTGTGGGCTGCTTTGTTTCTGTCGCTTTCCCAAATGGACAGTGATGAATGTAGGAGTTGTAGAGTTTAGTCCGCTAAGTCTTTACAGACGTTTTCTTTATCTTCTTTGGGCAGTTCTTCGGTCAGTCTTCGGACAGAATGGCACCTGCTGAGGGTTCCCAGCTGGGCGTTTGCAGGTGGCTCCGTCCTGTCTGTGAAATGCTGCCGGGGCCCTCGGTGCTCCCAGAGGCCCACGGCCCTGGGCTGGCGCTTAAGGCTCCGTGTAGGGAGGCGCCTGCAGGCTGAGGCTCACGGGGCCTGCTTTCTGGAAGGATCTGAATGCCTCGCCTGTGTCTTGGGTGTGGGCCTATATGGCGCTATTCATCCCTCCTCCACGGGCGCTCAGGACCCTGGCTGGCTGGAGGGGGCCGTGTGGCAGCTGGTGGGGTGGGGGAGGGGGTGTCATGAGTTGCTGCCTCTTTTCTTGATTGAGTGGTGTGGTCTTGGGAAAGCTGAAGAAAAATGAACTTGTTTTCTCTTCCTCTCTTTTTTAAAATCAGCATCCAGCACGTGTATGGAGCCCAGCACCCCCCTTTTGACCCGCTGTTACATGGCACGTAAGTGACGGTCCCCCTCCCTGTGGGGGGAGGCGGTGGCCCCTCCTCTGGTCCGCAGGTCGGGTGCCTGCTTTGTGTGGGACGCTGCGGTGCTCGCCGTCCTCCCTGCGGTGGGCAGTGGCTGTGCCGGCCACGGGTGGGGGTCGGTGCCCTGTGGGAGCGCGGCCGCTGCCCCCTAGCTGGCTGGTGGCTCGGATCCAGGCTGTCCTCACGGCCCCAAGTCCGGGCTCCTCCACCAGAGCAGGCCAGAGCAGAGGGTGTGGAACGCAGCTCTGGTCTGACATGTGTCCTGACTCTTGGTGGTGCTAACGTGTGGCCCTGGTTGGGGCAGTCTCCTCCAAGTGGTACCGTTTCACGCGTGTGCGTCCAAGGCCGTGTTCTGGGCACAGTCCCTCCGGGCCTGCCCTCCGCAGCTGTCCTGTAGAAGGTTGGCTGAGATGCTGGCAGGGAGCATGTGTTTACGACCCTGGCACCGCGGCCCTGCAGGCCATAGCTGTGCCTAGGGCTCTGTCAGGTGGCAGAATCTGCAAGCCTGACCTTGCCTGAGGTGCTGTCACTCCGTCTGGAGCGTTCCCTGCTCGTATTTTTTTTTTTTTTTTTTTTTGGCCAGTCCTGGGCCTTGGACTCAGGGCCTGAGCACTGTCCCTGGCTTCTTCCCGCTCAAGGCTAGCACTCTGCCACTTGAGCCACAGCGCCGCTTCTGGCCGTTTTCTGTATATGTGGTGCTGGGGAATCGAACCTAGGGCCTCGTGTATCCGAGGCAGGCACTCTTGCCACTAGGCTATATCCCCAGCCCGTCCCTGCTCGTATTTTGAGCCTCTGTGAGCTGTGTTCGCTTTCCCGTCCCCCTCATCTTCTTGTCGGGGATTCCATCCTGGCTGATTTAGAGTGAATATTCTTGAGCCTCCAGGCCGCCCAGTCAAGCTGCTTTTCCTTTGCAGCTTGCTCAAGTCCACCCCCAAGGTGCCCACCACACCGGCGAAGGCCAAAAAGGTCAGCACCTTCCAGGAGTTTGAGAGCAACACGAGCGATGCCTGGGACGCAGGGGAGGACGACGACGAGCTCCTGGCCATGGCTGCCGAGAGCCTGAACACGGAGGTGGTCATGGAGACGGCCCACCGCGTCCTGCGCAACCACAGCCAGCGGCGGGGCCAGCCCGCCCCCCCGGAGCGGCCGGCCCCCGAGCCGGAGCCAGAGCCGGAGCCCAAGCCTGCGGCAGAGCCGCCCGTGGCCGAGCCTCCGGCAGCCCCCGGCGGCGACCTTCGGCTGGTGAAGTCGGTCAGCGAGAGCCACACATCCTGTCCTGCAGGTGGGCGGGGAGCACCGCCCCACCGGGGGTCCTCGGGCTTCCGTTGTGGGGGACGGGAAGGGTCCTGGCTCTTGTTTGCCACAGGGCTCCCAGCCGTGAGAACGCCAAGGGCCATCTTCTGCCTGGTGTGCCTCCCCTCGTCAGGAGGGCAGCCTGCCCGCTCCCTCGGCGTCCCCATGTGCTTTCCTGCTCCTCTAAGCAGAGGGGCACAGGGGCTTGGACGCCATGGGCTCACCCCCTTGCCAGGGTCGCCCTGGGGTCAGCGCGTGCTCGCCACAGTCACAGGCCAGAACATTGGGATCTACCTGCCAGCATGTCTGGGCTCTATACTAGTCTACGGTTCACAAATACCCTCTCAGAATTGATGAACTTCTAGAAAGTGTTCCCCGTCATCAGGCTAGAGTGCGACGAACCACTTCACTTGCTCATTTGGACCCATCATAAGTGGAAAACCCGTCTTGGATTTTTCAGTTGACTGAAAGTTCTGGTGTGTCCTTCCTGCCTCCCTCTAGCCACGACAGTCTCCTGGCATTGGCGGGATTCCTCAGTTCCTTTGTGTGCCGTGGTAGTAACTTGTGCAGTTCTTGGGGGCCTGGGTGGAGCTTCTGTGACAGCCCCACTTCGGGGGATGGTCTTGAGGACCCGTGGGGGCCTGACTGGAGCCTTGGAGACAGCCCCCATTTCTGGGGATGGCCACGAGGACCCTAGTCAGGGACTGAGGGCCAGACTACCTGGTGTCTATTTGGGGGTCCTGACCAGAGGCAAGTTCAGGCTGCTTCCAGCCAGATGGGAGAGTTGCGGGATGTCACTGTGGGGTGCCCCCTCCTGTGAGCTCCAAGTGTGTGGTGCTGGAGGCAGCTGCGGACCTGAGCAGGGGCCCGTGACTTTGTTGGCTGGTCCTTTCACCTGCCTAGGGTTAGCCTCTCCTGTTTGCTCTTGGGGCAAGCCTTTTTGAGTACTTCAGTATAATAGTGATGGTTGTAAGCTCCACCCCTGGACAGTTCCATGCAGACGCCCCCCACCTGCTTAAGTCTTCGCCCAGTACTTGAGTTACCTAGGTAACTGGCACACCTGGAGGCAGTGACCTCCTCCTTCTCTGAGGTCACATCCAATCCACCTGGCCACACCTCCCGCCTTTTCCTATATAATCGGCTCAACTCGAGTCCCCACTCTCTTTGCTTTTTCTCTTTCCTTCTCTCTTACTGTCTTGCTCTTTCTCTTCTTCCTTCCCCTTGATCTCCTCGTGCCTCCATCCTGTGTGGGCTGGCAGTTTGCTTTCCCCCCAACAAACTCCTGAGCCATGTGGTAAGTTTCCTTTCCCATGAGCCTTACATTTGGTGCCATGACTCAGGAGGGGACTGAGTCAGGAGTTGCTGGGTCTCCTCCTCCTCTGCTCTTCTGAGGGTTAATCTACCTCCCTGACGGCCCCTCCTGGGATGAAACTGCTGAAAGCCCAGAGGAAACTCACCTCGAACTTCTTGACTTTGCCATTGCTGGCTACGCATCCACCACACCATCTCCTTTCTATATCTGGTGAGTGACTCTCATCTACAGGTCCTCTGTTGGTCTGCCTTACTGGACGCCTTCGCCCTCACCAGACTACTCCATAAAGTCAAAATGTCTCACAGGCTAGAAACTCAGTCTCAGTGGCCCAACCTTTTGGCTTGTGCTCCCGAGAGTATGATGCAGGCTGGGTCCCCGGGACTGCCCCCCATCCCCCCAGGTTCCCTCTCAAAGGCTAGCCGTTCTGGGTTTGATCTACTCTACAAGCCGAAGGATAAAGTGGGGCGTTTTGGAGAAATAACTCTGACAAGTATTGTGGTCAGTGAATTCAGTCCCTGCCTCATGAGACTGCTTCCAGGCTTCAATCAAGGACTGGCATCTACCACCAAGGGACTGCTGCTTGTTGCTTTCTCCCAGAGGGGCCACATCTCTACCTTTTACCCCTAATGTCGACACCCCTTGTCAGCAGGAAGTGGCAGAGGGAGTCTGTGTCCTTTTTCATAATTATTACAAGACTGGAACGTAAGGTCCACCCCTGGGAGGGCTCCATGCAGACGCCCCCCACCTGTTTTAAGTCTTTGCCCAGTACCTGCGTAACCTAGGTAACTGGCACACCTGGAGGCAGTTACCTCCTTCTCTGAGATCACATCCAATCCACCTGGCCACACCTCTTGCTTTTCCCTATATAATCCAGCTCAACATGAGTCCCTGTTCTCTTTTTCTCTCTTCCCTTCTCTCTTACTCTCTCCTGTCTCTCTGTCTCCTCGTGCCTCCATCCTGTGTGGGCTGGCAGTTTGCTCTCCCCCCAATAAACTCCTGAACTATGTGGTGGGTTTCCCTTTCTGTGAGCCATACAGTGGTAATACTGATGCTAACAATGGCATGTCTCGTTCATTTGCTGTCTGGCAAGTACTGCAGCCAACCCCCTCAGTGATAAACCCATTACACTTTATAGCGACTCCCTGAACTTGGCAAGCTTCTAGGTGGGAAGACGCCTTGTTACTCGAGTGTGTTGTTGCTCCTCTTTCTCAGGTGAGGCATCGCTAAAGCCCCGAGCAGCTCTCCAGTGGTGGGGCTGGGGTTCAAACCCAGGGCGGTTGGGCTGAGCCTGTGCTCTGTTTCTGTAGATTGAGGCTTCAGCAGATAAGCCCATGAGTGGACAGCCTTTGGGCTTTCGTGACTTCCTTTTTTTTTTTTTTAAATGTAGGTTGTGGGGCTTGAACTTGGGGCTCTGTCCCTGAGCTCTTTTGCTCAAGGCTAATGCTCTACCACTTTGAGCCACAGCTTCACTTCCGGTTTTATGGTGGTCAATTAGAAACAAGAAGCTCTTGGACTTTCCCGTCAGGCTGGCTTTGAACTGTGAGTCTCAGATTTCAGCCTCCTCAGTAGCTAGAATTACAGGCGTGAGGCAGCACCAGACTCATAACTTTCTTCATAGATACCTCGAATGTCTTTGAATGAACATAGAAGTGCGTTCCTACCGGGTCAGGTGTCCTTTGTTTATTTAGCGGTGCTCAGGGGAATGGCAAAGCATGCCCTTAGCTGAGAGGGGCTCTGGGGCGCCCCTGCTGGGTGGGCAGTGTGCGTGATGAAGCTTGGCCCTGCCTTGATGCTCACTCCGCTGCAGCGAGGCTTCGTGTGGACGGTGGCTGATGTGGTCCCGTCATCCTCTGTGGGATGGATGTCCGTGTGCGCTCATTCAGGGTCACAGGAGACCTGGTCAGTGTTGTTTCTACAGGGCACGTGGCTGTTGCTTTACTGTCAAGATTCCGTCTGCTCCGTTTTAGAGTGGGGGCCCACAGAAAGGGTGGGCCTCTAAGGGAGTCACACTTACTGGAGTTACACACTCTCATTTGTTTTATTTAAGTAGCTGTACAAAGAAGTTGCCATTTAACAAAGCATCTTGATCAATGTCCCCCTTTAAACTTTCTCACCCACCCCTCCTGGCCGTCCCCCCTTCCCTTCCTTCATTTTGTTGTATATACATACTGATGCCTGTCGCTTAAGGTCTGAACATATACAGTTGGGCACCTTTAGTTCTGGGGCAGGTGTGGCTGCTTTTCCTGTGGAGTGTTTTTCCTAGAGCACAGCTATAGCCCCAGCTCAGAGACTAACCTCCCATTCCTCCTTGTCTTGGGGTAGGGGGCGGGGCCTGGAGAGCTCACAGGGGGCTGTCCAGGGAGGGGGCGGGTCCTGGAGAGCTCACAGGGGGCTGTCCAGGAGGGGGCGGGGCTTGGAGAGCTCCCTGGGGGCTGTCCAGGGAGGGGGCGGGGCCTGGAGAGCTCACAGGGGCTGTTCAGGGAGGGGGCGGGGCCTGGAGAGCTCACAGGGCTGTCTAGAGAGGGGGCGGAGCCTGGAGAGCTCACGGGGCTGTCCAGGGGTGGGGGGCGGGGCCTGGAGAGCTCCCTGGGGGCTGTCTAGAGAGGGGGCGGAGCCTGGAGAGCTCACTGGGGGCTGTCTAGAGAGGGGGTGGGGCCTGGAGAGCTCACGGGGCTGTCCAGGGAGGGGCAGGGCCTGGAGAGCTCCCTGGGGGCTGTCCAGGGAGGGGCTGGGGGCTGCCCAGGGAGGGGGCGGGGCCTGGAGAGCTCACAGGGGTCTGTCCAGGGAGGGGGCGTGGCCTGGAGAGCTCCCTGGGGGCTGTCTAGAGAGGGGGTGGGGCCTGGAGAGCTCCCTGGGGGCTGTCCAGGGAGGAAGATCATGTGGTGAGGAGTGATTGGAGGCCATGTTTACCTTTACCCCTGTTCTCTCTCCCCTGCAGGAAGTGCCAGTGATGCCGTCCCTCTGCAGAGGTCCCAGTCTCTCCCACACTCGACCACTGTGTCCCTGGGTGGGACATCATCTGGCCCGAGCACCCATGGCGGCCCCACACGAAGTAACAGAGAGGCCTCCCGGCTGGACAAGTTCAAGCAGTTGCTTGCTGGCCCCAACACCGACCTGGGTGAGTCCTCTGCGGGTTGGAAGCTGAGAACAGTCGTTCCTGGGGGTTTGAGAAGGAGAGCTGCGTTCTGCGGCACAGTGTACTGCCTCTTGGACAGTTCCCTCCAGGGACATGGACATCCGCATTTCCACGCCAGTAGGTCCTTCCTTGGGCACTGTGGATTGTACCGTTAGTTTCCTCTGGGTGTGCTTTGTTCATGTGGACCCAGAGCATTTCCTAAGGTTTTTCGGTTCTTTTTCCCCTCATTGCCTTCACACGCCTTTGCGAGGGCGGTCCTGAAAGCCTGTGGAGGCCGGCCAGGTGGCCATCCTCTGCTGATGCCACGCCCAGTTTGCGAGACACGGGCGCCTTTGGAGGGTTAGGAGGGCGCCATGGTCACGAGGGCACTCTCAGCCGAGGACAGATGTGGGACTAGACGGTAACGGGCAGTGCCAGAATGGCTGGTCGTCTGGGAGCCGGGAGAGCTGGAGATGCAATGCCCAGCTTGGCCAGGAGGTGGCGAGTGGGGCACGTGGATGGGCTACGGGAAATTAGAGCTACAGCCACGGGTTTCTGGAAGAGCTTCTCAGGCCTGGACGTGGCCAGAGTAGGACAGGGGTCCGAAGGCTGTGGCTGAGGCTGCTTTGGAAAGTTCTCACAGTTCCGAAGGCCCAGCTCCAGTTCTGAGTCTGGGTCTCACCGTGAGGTTTTCCTTGCTAATTTTATCCTGTGTTTGAATCAGTGACACACAGTATGTTACGTACTATATGACATGGATGTCGCACAAGGATGTATAATGGAAACGGACTCCTTACCCTGCCTTCCGGAGGTGGCCTGTGCCTCTGCTGTCTTGAACAGTATATTGGAGTTTTATACTTAGAGAAAAGTTGCATAGTCGAAGTGACTCTCAGATATTCTTTGTAGGATCTGCCATTTGTTTACATTTTGTTCCATCACCTTCTGTATGTGCGTGTGTGTGTGTGTGTGTGTGTGTGTACGTACGTGTGTACATACCTCCTGAGCATGAGAGTGAGTGGAGATATTTTGTTCCTTTACTTCAAAGAGCAAACACATTCTCGTAGTATAGTCATAGTACAGTTATCAAAATAAAGAAATTCAGCATTCATGTGCTACTCTTTGAATGACACTCTTGGTACAGTCCTTTTCCACGTTTTGCCGGGTATCCCAAGAACATGCTTTGTATCTTTTTTCCTAGTCCACAGTGGAGAATGGGGCTGTGCATTTCATTTGGTCATCCTGTGTCTGTGGTGGCTGCTCACAGTAGCACAGCCTTTCGTGATTTTGATCTCGTAGGCAGTTCTTTGCAGAATGTCTGTCCCTGTCCATTTGTTGGTGTTCCTTCCTGACAGGTCTCTGCGGGGGTGAACGGTCTTGGCTGTCGGTGCAGAAGGCCTGTGGTGTTGGCTTGTCCTAGCTTGATGGTGTCGATGCCCATCACTTGGTGCTTTTGCTGTGTCTTACGCTGTGTCTTTCAGATGAAACACTACTTTTCCCTTGGGGACTTGGCAGCAATTTGGAGAGATGCTTTGGAGTCTGAATGACACATTTTCTTTCTCCACATGGATAGAGCCACAGGGTTCTGCATCTCACGTGTAAGTTTACCTGTATGTTACTTCACACGCCCTCTCCTGGTGGGCAGGTGTATATTACTGGTTCTCTGAACCCTGGTGAGCGCATTTGCAGCGTGCCCCTCCTCTCCTTGAGCGTGGGAGGGAGCCTCAGCTGTCCTGTAGTTTTGGCTTAATGACGGGGTCGCTGCACAGGCAGGAAATAAAGGTGGACTCTGCATGGGAGTATGTGGTTTGAGGAGGACCCTAGGCCCTTCCTTTCCCGGCACCCCGTGGGCTCCCCTGCTGTCTGGATCCTGGCGCGGAAGCCGGGAGGTCGGCGGGGAGAGTGGATGCTGGTGTTGGGCTGCCTGCCGGAGAACTTGAGCGGGTTGGGTGTCTTGAGAACTTGGACCTCAGCGTCCTTGTTCATCTGGAGGACTTGATGACAGCAGGATAGAGTCTGCAGATGAGTAGGGTACTTTCCAAAACGCTGACGAGAGTGCTGAGCACGTGGCAAGCGCTTGCTAGGTCCCCACCGTGTATTGACATTGCCGCTATTCTTTTTATTTCCATTCGCCTTATCCGCTAACCTTTTTTGGTCTTTGCTTATTTTGGTTTTCTGAAATGGTCCCCCTATGTATGTATTCAAGGCTGGCCTCGAAATCATGATCATCTCAGCCTCCCACGTTCCAGGATTCGAGTGTGTGCCACCATTCCCCGGTAACTTGATTTTTATAGTGCTGCTTATTACAGTGTGGTTCCTTCAGCGATCAGTGCAGAGTTATCCAATGCCTTCCTAGTTGTGTTTAGTGGTTTCCAATCGCAGGCAGGAAATGTCTGATGGAAACGGATCTCATCTGGTGGGAGTTGTGCTCTGGTCAGGTTTGGAGTACCGGCTGCAATCTTCTTGTGGACTTTGTCATTGGAACACTGTTTGGAAAGTAAATCATTCTTCTACATAAGGCTTTCAGGGCATGTATAAAGAATGTGAGCACGTATGGGTAGGTTGAAAGGCTAGCATGTTAAAATCAAATTAGTTTGGTAGGTCGGTGCAGCTATGGATTTTTTTTTCTTCTTCAGAATTCTATTTATTAAGTACCAAATTTGAAACCAGAAAGTTAAGGTCAGAGGTTTCAAAGATAAGCAATTACTGGGTTTATATTTAGTGGCAAAAGAAAACGTAGCCAGTAAATTGCTCGTTTTCCTGAAGCCTAAAGCTAGCTCTGCGGACAGTGGAATGTATTATCCTCGCATTTTATAAAACCCTAAGTGGCAAGTATTTGCCAGTGTTGAAGAAGCAAATCGCTGATGTGCAGACTGCCCACAGAAACAAGTCTACCTGCTAAAGAGCATGTCCGGGGGAGTGCTGCTCTCTTTGTTTAGCTTATGCTCTGTTAGGAGCCCAGGGATGAAAGTAGCAAACAGAATGTAACAGCTCATTCCGCTCTCAAGCGTTGACTCAATATTGACTCATAGAAAGATGGCCTGCCTTGAGGAAACGGCACGCGGAGGCGTGAGTTAATCACGTGTGCCGGGCGCACGGGGGTGCCGTTGGGCGCTCTGCACACCCCACTGGGGCCGTGGGGCCGGGGAGGGCAGGCCGGGAAGCTCCGCTCCGGCACCCGCTGGCCGCTGGCACAGTCAGACAGCAGGTGTCTCCCTCCCCCGTGGACGCAGGCCCACAGCTGCGGCCTCGTTCTTCCCTGTGAACGCAGGCACACAGCTGTGCTCCCGTTCCCCGGGTGAGCATCCTGCCTGCCTGGGCTCGGCGATCAGAGCTGTGGCGGGCTGGAGGGGAGGAAGGTTAAGCGAGGCCGGGGCTGTGCGCGAGGAGGAGTGAAGTGAGCCGACGCCGGTGTCTGCTGGAGCACTGCCCTGCAGGGCCTGCAATGGCAGCTGGAAACAGGGACAGCCTCGGAGTCAGTGCCCGGTGTGGCGTTGGCCCTGCCCCCCTCCCTCCTCCTGTGACTGACTCTCTTGGCCCTGTCCACTGTGAAGGGGACTCAGACTTGCCTTGCCAGGGCCCCAGTGTGGGGAGCGAGGTACTTTATGTGAAGCTCGTTCACTCGGTGTTCATTGAGCACCTGCTATTTGCAGGTATTGGGAAGGAACAGGGAGCCAGACCTGCATGGGCTCTGCTCCTAAGGGGGTGGTGGCATTCTAGCATGGGGAGATAGACAGACAGACACACCTCTAGTATTAGGGAAGCCATCAGCAGGCAGTTGGTGCCATGCTTTGGCGGCTCACACCTGTGATCCTAGCTACTCAGGAAGCTGAGGTCTGAGGGTCAAGGAGTTGAGCCAGCCTGGGAAGGCCATGCACGAGGCATTTATCTCCATTAACTAGCAAGAAGCCAGAAACAGAGGTGTGGCTCAGATGGTAGAGAGACAGCCTGGAGTGAACAGACCAAGTGAGAACTTAAGGCCCTGAGTTCAAGTACTGGCATCAAAAAACAAAAAGGCACTTGGTGCATGGGGAGAGAGCTAGGTCTGGGCGGGCACTTGGCGCGTGAGTGGGTGCCAGCAAAGCCCCCTTGGGAGAGGGTGCTTTCCCTGGAGCCCTGCACAGAGGGATGCAGAGGGCACCTGAGGAGAGGGCCTGTGCGCAGAGGGGTGCAGACCTAGCGCCTGTTGTGCGGGAGGAAAGGAGGGCGACCGCCGAAGGCCCTGGCCTGGTGGGGGACGGGAGGGAGGAGAGGTCCGCGCGGCAGGAAGGCCTGCTTCTGCTGTCAGCACAGAGGACGCCTGGGAAGGTTTGGAACCTGGGGGAGTGAAGCTCAGAAGGAAGCAAGGGCCACTGGAGACTTGTAGCACGGTGCTGCCCGCGGCCTTAGGCAGGTCCCTCCCCCTTGGGCAGCCGCCGTGGGTGTAGAAGCTGTGTGGGGAGGGAAGGGAGTCTGCGGTGGGTGGGGCAGTCACTTCCAGCCACCGTTCAGTGGGGCTGATGGTGTTGGGGGCTGAAGGACTGCACAGTCCCTGTGGAATGAGAGACGGTTAGACGTCGTTTATAACCCGGGGCACCACAGTGTTAGGGGAACAGCTGGTGGACATAGAGATCAGAACACGGCCAAGAAATGTGTCAGACTGCTGAGGAGTCGCGACCATGGCCTCTGGACCAGAGCGGGGGAAGCAGTGTGTTTAGCACAGCTGCTGCCATTGTATACTCTGTGCTAGTTCCCCCTCCCCCCCAGCCCCTGTGTGCCCCCTGCCCCCCTTCTGCCCCCCCCCACTCCCTGCCACGAGTGAGTTTCCTGTGGAGGAAGCAGAGTCTAAGGCTAGGTAAGTGGTGGGTTTGGCAGCCTTGCAGGGCACTGGGTGGGGTGAAGACTGGGTCAGCGCCAGGCCAGGGCCCGAGGTCTCCCTCTTTCTGGTTAGTACACACACTGGGCATTGCTAGTGCTTTTTAGAAGCCTCCCAAATGGTTTCTCTCCTGGGGCGGGGGGGGGGGGTGGTGGTGTCTTGATGGACACCCTGGCTTCTGGTCCAGTGCAAAGGGCTTGCTGTGGGCACTGGAATGACTCCCTTGGGCCGTGCCTCATTCAGGGCAATGCTTCCCTCTAGTGGCCAGACATGGGCATTGCTGTCTGTGCCACATAGCATTTGGCGCCACTATGCCCTCCATGCATTGGGCTGGTGTGTGAGTGTGTACTTGTGTTTGCCTGTGTGTGCCCAGTGTATCCACTGAAAGGTGAGCCCAGGCTCTGCAGAGACGATTGAGAAAGACAGAGAAAGTACTAGCTAGTCCAGCTCTGGACTCGGCACGGCTGCTGTGAGTTACTGGAATGTAAAGGCCCCCATGGAAGGGAGCCCCTCCTCCTCCTCCATTGTTTCTCGTGCACTCAGTGCCCAGCCACAGTCAGCGGCTCGCCTCTAAGATGGAGTGCGTCCCCCTCTCTCCCTCCCCCGTCCTCCCTTCACCGGCCTCTCTCCTCCCACCACACACTCCTCCCTTTCCCCTGCTGTACCCTTTCCCCCGGCTCCTGCTCCTCCACGTGGCCGGCTGGCTGCCTCTTTCCCGGGTCCTCTGTTTCTGACCTGGTGGCTTAGTTAGGCCCGCTCGCATCCTGCTTCTGATCGGAAGTGTGGACTGCTTTGAGTTCCTGAGTCTGCGCCTGTTGCGCCTGTTCAGTTTGTTTCACGTCAGCTCTGTATGTAGGTGGGTGCTGCTGCCTGGTTTCTTCCTTCCTCTCTGGGGAACACCAGCCTGGCCAAGCCCCAGGCTCCCCCCCCCCCCCCCGTGCACTCCCTTCCCACAGCCCTGGATTTCTGCATGTCTCTCTCCCTCCAGATCTTCGTTCAGATGTCTGCTCTTGGTCAGGCTGTCCTCATGCGGCTGTGAAGAGCGTGGCCCCTCCGGCTGGGCCTGTCTTCTGCTCTGTTTCCAGAGCACCCCTCCCCATCTCCCCCGTCCTGTAGCCCTTGCCTTTCCCCATGTCCGTGCCCTAGGGTAAGCCCAGCGGGGCACGCGGGACAGGCAAGGCTGTGCGGCCGTGCTGATTCGCAGACTGGGGGCGCTTCGCTTGCCTTAGCCAGGCTGTGGACTTCCTCGTGTCGGCGGCCCTCTGCCTTCCTGCCCAGCCTCCGCCCGGGGCCTCAGCAGGAAGAGCCTGTGTGCTCCCCCTGTGTGGAGTGGGACTGGTGTTTCTCTGTACCATCTTCTCACTGTTGGGGTTCTGCAATCCTATTAATGGGAACCTGAAAAGATTATAAATGCAATAGACCAACAGTTGTTTACCCCACTGTATCCGTCACAGAGTTTGCTTTCTCTTTTCATCGGACTTCCTCTGTGTTCATCAGTGCTTGCCAGTCCAAGAAGTTCCTCTTGGTGGTTCCTTTCCTGCTGTCCTGCTGTCTGTTGGGATTTGGGGAAGAACTGTGCTAGCTCAGGAAACGTGTTCATTTGCATCACATGGTCAGTACCTTTTTGTCTGTGTGTGTGTGTGTGTGTGTGTGTGTGTGTGTGTGTGTCATTTTCATTGCCAAGTGTGGTATTTGGACAGCACGTAATGTTCGAATGACCATAGTGAATATGATTTGTTGAAAGTTAAGTATTTCATTTAGTACAGTTGAATGTATCATTGGTTTACTAGGACCCTTTCAAGGCTCTTGCAGAGAGCTTGTTTCTACCGAGTGATGAATTGTAGTATGTAATCTTAAAAGCAAATATAAAACGTGTTTTTAAGTCAGCTGTATAGTTTTAAAGGAGCGGTTTGCTCTTTTCTTCTTAAAATGTCTATAGGTTTGGATATTCTACTTTCTGTGCACTTGAGTATTAAATAATTGGGCAGTTATGAGACTGGCATATGTTTTCTGTGTTTGAGGGAGAAGAGGAGGAGAGTGGGGGAGGGTGTGTGAGAATTGTTCTTTGGTCCTTGCAGCACTTGTACTTGTAGCCTGACTCCCACGATTGTGTCCTTGAGTAGGCTTGAGTTGGTGCTCTTCTGCCTTGGTGTGGGCCGTGAACCTCTCCTACGCCGTGGCAGTGAACGGTGGGCCCTTGGACTCCAGTGGAGGTGGAGGGGCCAACAGCGGTCAGGTTTTTAGTCCTGCCTGTGCCCTTCCTGCTCATCAGTGTCAACACAGGGTACACATGTGAAGGGGTGTCTGGGGCAACAGTCAACGTGTCTGGGGCAACAGTCAACGTGTACGGGGTGTCTAGGGCGATGTGTTCGTTGCAGGTCACAGAGAACAAAGCTCAAGAGCCTGTAAAGGTCCAGGGGTTTATTTTTCCCCGGGAGGTGTCTGGAGGCGGGTGGCTCTCTGGCTCAGCCGTTGTCATCAGGAATCTAAGCTCCAAGTCACATGATCTCTGATTGGTACGTGCAACGTGCTGGTCCTTGTCTTGCAGTGCCAAGGGCAGCCGCCTGGCTTGTGTCTCCTTCTCATTAAAGTCGACGTCTCTTTGGAATGTAGCCCTCATTGGTGCCGACCTTGCCATCCTCCATCCTTGAGAAAGCAAGAATGATTTTTTACCAGAGCCGAGTGTCATGGTCACTTCTCATGGTGATGATGGTGACGGTGATGGTAAACACGGTGGGGATAGTTTGGTGATGTCAGTGATGGTAGGGTAACGATCTTGATGGATGGAGATGATGGTGAGAGTGATTGGTGGTGGCCGTGGTGGTAGTATGGGTACAGTGGTGAGGGCGCTGGTAAGGGCGGTGGTGTGTTGGGGATAATAATGGTGGTGGAGGTGATGGTGATAGTGCGGTTGTGTGATGGTGGTGGAATGGTGACAGTGTTGACATTGTTCCTGGTGGGGGTCCTGTGTGTGGTGGTCGTGTGTGCAGGGTCAGCTCATCACTGATGGGCTTTGTGGGCCGTGGCTGTCTGCTCCATCGGTGATCTCTCGGATGGGCTCCTCTGAACTGAGGTGACTGCTCAGCTTGACCTGTGTCTGCAGAACATTTCGCTCTTCCAAGGTGCAGGCATAGAGCCCAGCAAGGGTGACGCCGTGTCGGGATGGTCATTTGCTGCTCCCTAGCTGTTGCCCCCTAGAGGGGATGGATGGTGATTTTGGGTCCCCTGTGCTCTTGCTGAGGACTTCAGCCAGGTTTAGACGTGTGCTGTATGCTGGCGTCCGTTGTCTGTGCTTGGTACTGTCTCACTGGGAGCTGTTTCTTTTGAGGTGCTGAGGAATTGGGTCCACCTCTGTGTGATAAAACCGTTTGCGTCGGTGCCCTGGCTTCTGGGCCACTGCCCTGAACCTCCCTGTCCTCTGCAAGGGTGGTGGTCAGTGTTCACGAAGCCCCTCCCATAAGCCGTCTTACTCAGTTGTCATTGAGTCTCTGTGATAAGTAGGGTGGTGGGAGCCGGTGAGCACAATTTGCAGATGAGCCAACTGAGGCTCAGAAAAGACCGAGGGGCCGTCTGCTTAAGATTAGAGGGCTGAGGATCTGCCTGATTGGAAAACCATAGTAGCAACCATTTGATTGAATTCAGGATTCTTTATGTTATATACTATATTGTTTCAATAGGAAATGAAAAATTCATTTGGGGAAATTTGAAGCAGGAAGCAAAAAAAGTTGTAAAAGAACAACAAAAGAAATGTAATATGGGATCAAATCAAGATGATGAAATGAAGTAAGTGTGAAGTCCTGCCTCATGTCTAGCGGAGGGGGGGTATGGGAGCGTTGGACTGGTCCAGTGGCCGCCCCAGCTTCTCTGGGATGGCACATTTCAGAGTAGTTGCCAAGAATAACGAAGGAAAGTAAAGAGTGGTACCCATCACTCCCTGAATCTGTTGTGTAAGGTGTGATGGGACCAGGTGAAGCGTTGACTGCGTTTAGCCAACTCTTCAGGAAAATACAGACTCTGAGTCTTTCCGGTACAATTCTATACAATGCTCAAATTGCTCCTAAAGGGAAAGAAAAGTTGAAAATTTTCTAGAATGGTCAAAAACAGGATGTCAGCCAGGAATAGTGGCCCATGCCTGTAATCCCAGTGCTCAGGAAGCTGCTGCAGGGTGATTTACATCTGGGCCACGTTGGACTACACAGGGAGACCCCGTCTCAAAATAAACACAAAGACGAAACAACCAGAAACGGCTCCCCACAAACAGACAAGACCCACAAGGTCATTTTTCTTAGGATAAGATATTCTAAAAAAATAAAAATAAAAGGTTCCCACCCTCATCTGCCTGGGCTGCCTGTGATCAAACACACCAGGCCCACGATTTACAGACCTGGCGTGCTCCTAGCTTGGGGGGCTGACAATCCATGCTGAAGGTGTTGGCTGATCCATTTTCTAGTGAAGAGTGAGGACTCTAACTCTGTGTTGTGCGTTGTCTTTTCTGTGTGTGTGTGTGTGTGTGTGTGTATGTGCGCGCGTGCGTGTGTGCGCAGTGCCAGTGCTGTTAGACTGGGGACCTAACCCCATGACCTCCGTTGCCTGTGTGTGGGCCTCATCTCCATGTCCTGTGTGTAGTGGTCTCACTAGGTGGTAGGTGCTAACTCTACATCGAACCCATGCATTTGTTTTAGGCTCTAAAAGGAAGATGAAGTACATTATGGAAAGCTAGAAGTCTTAGTTGTCAGCTCCTCTGTCGCCGTGGCTGTCAGCAGCTTGGGACCCAGTTAGTGTGGGAACCAGGCCGTGGGTCTGGGGCCATTCACCGTCAGAGCAGCGTTGCTGGACAGCGTTGCTGCTTCTGGGGAGCCGGTGGCCTCGGTGTTGTCGTCTGTGAGACGGGGTGGCCCTGCGTTGGAGGCCATGTAGGCGTGGCTGGTGCGGTCGTGGTCTCCCCCACGCTGCCCCTCTGTTCCCCGTTAACTGTGATGTCCTAGGCCCTTTCACGTTGCTCCCATCTTCCTAACCATCATCTTAATAGCTGTATGATGGTTTGAAAATGTTCTTAAAATTGTTATTAGAGCTGCTTATCTAAGTCAACATTTAATTGATAGGCTTCATCAAGACCTAGGCTCGTTGAACAGTCACGGTAACTTGCAACATAAACTCTGGTTTACAGAAGTGTTATTTGTTGGTGTTCCGGGGGTGGGAGAGGAGGTTCTAGGAACTCCCAAGCCTTGCTTGCTGCAAGGGTCTGGGGACCAGCAGTGCTTGTTCTTATTTTTCGCCCACTAATTATTTTAATTGAAAGAGATGCATTCCAGTACAAAGTGGAGGCATTGAAATGTTCCCCAGTGGCTCCACACAATGACAAACCTCCTTTCCTCATCATCCCGCTGCCGCCCTGCGATTTCTTGTCTCCCTCCAGAAATGGCTGCGCGTGTTTAGTAAGGACACGCAGGTGTGTGTAAACGCCCGCTCTCCCTCCCCATTCTTGGATAAGAACAAGTGGGCGCCTGCTGGTGCTCTGTGCTCCTTTTTTTTTTTTTTTTTTGGCCAGTCCTGGGCCTTGGACTCAGGGCCTGAGCACTGTCCCTGGCTTCTTCCCGCTCAAGGCTAGCACTCTGCCACTTGAGCCACAGCGCCGCTTCTGGCCGTTTTCTGTATATGTGGTGCTGGGGAATCGAACCTAGGGCCTCGTGTATCCGAGGCAGGCACTCTTGCCACTAGGCTATATCCCCAGCCCTCTGTGCTCCTTTTCTAACTGACGTGTGTGCCTGGCGGAGGAGAGCCCGAGGTGAGGAGATACTCAGTGCACACGGACCGCCGAGTGTCAGAGTGGTGGACCTGTCATTACGTGATCAAGCACGATTGTCTTTTTAAGACAAATGAGGTGAAATTCAAATAACACACAGCACACCATCTGAGGGCACTTCGGTGTATTTAGCACATCTACCCGCCAAGCAGCTATGACCCCAACTGTCCCAAATGCACAAGAACTGCAAGTTCTGTCATTGGAGGGCCTGCCTCCCTCCCTCCCTCCCTCCCTCCCTCCCTCCCTCCCTCCCTCCCTCCCTCCCTCCCTCCCTCCCTCCCTCCCTCCCTCTCCATTTCTTTTTAAAACTTACCGGTAATTACCGGATTGGGGGCTTTATTTTTAAGATCATTCAAGGAGAGCCCCTTGGTGAGACCCTGCAGGGCATGTCTCTTTGGCATGTCCCATGGTCTCAGCCTTCAGTTAAGGGTCCGCTCTGTCTTCTCCCCACATGGGCCCCACGGGGGTCGGGGGGAGGGCACGGGGAGCAGCTGGCATGCTGGCACAGATGTATCTCTGACATCCGGCTAAATCAGAGGCTCAAGGCAGCGCGTGAGCAGCTCATCTCTTCTTGGGGTTTCCGTGCTTTCTCCTTGTTTCGTCCTGGATTGGGCTGGAAGGCGTTGGTGAGGTGAAGGGTCACCTCCCTGTAGTGCATGTTAAGCGATCGGCACCCGCGCTCTCAAGGCCTTGTTCTCCGCCTGTGCCCCCATAGCTCACGATGGGCACTCCTGGGCACCTGCCCTGTGCCCCCATAGCTCACGATGGGCACTCCTGGGCGCCTGCCCTGTGCCCCCATAGCTCACGATGGGCACTCCTGGGCGCCTGCCCTGTGCCCCCATAGCTCACGATGGGCACTCCTGGGCACCCGCCCTCTCATGGCCTTGCTCTCCGCCTGTGCCCCCATAGCTCACGATGGGCACTCCTGGGCACCCGCCCTGTGCCCCCATAGCTCACGATGGGCACTCCTGGGCGCCTGACCTCTCATGGCCTTGCTCTCCGCCTGTGCCCCCATAGCTCACGATGGGCACTCCTGGGCACCCGCCCTGTGCCCCCATAGCTCACGATGGGCACTCCTGGGCACCCGCCCTGTGCCCCCATAGCTCACGATGGGCACTCCTGGGCGCCTGACCTCTCATGGCCTTGCTCTCCGCCTGTGCCCCCATAGCTCACGATGGGCACTCCTGGGCACCCGCCCTCTCATGGCCTTGCTCTCCGCCTGTGCCCCCATAGCTCACGATGGACACTCCTGGACGCCCGCCCTCTCATGGCCTTGTTCTCCACCTGTGCCCCATAGCTGTCCCCTGCAGCTTTAGGATTGTCGTACGGTCCCAGAGACAAGCTCTTAAGGCTCTATCTCAGATCTTGAGCCAAGAGTAAGGGGCTTGCCTCTAGTGCCCTCTCGCTGGGGTGTGATCTACCCCACCCACCTGATGGCTTCTGGTTGGGGAGCATAGGTGGCATGACCAGGCTGGGTCAGCGTGTGGTCATCTGACGCCTGGTCCATGACACGACAGGACTTGTCACCGAGGAACAGGACAGAAGACTGCCCTGAGGTTCCTGGGAAGGTAGGTGGTGAGCCCTGGACACCTGGGGTGGGGGGGCTTGCTTTGGCCAGGTGTGGGCACTGGGAAGTATTGAGCAAAGGCCTGGGTGCCTGGCAGGGCCAGTCCAGAAGGCCAGTCCACTGATAGTGAGGCACTGACGGTCACACTCAGCGGAGGACATAGGGCAGGGCGGCAGCTCTGCGCTGACCCTGCCCATCCTCTCTGTGCTCGATAGTGATGCACACTGGCCTGTGCCAGGTGGGCTCTCTGGCCTGGCGCTCTCGGCTGTGTCTTGTCTCATGGCGTGAATGAGTGAGTGGAGAGGGCGTGGCTGTGGCGGGTGGAGAGAGAGCAGCGTGAGCCGGGAGGAAGCAGACCGGCGCCCCCGTGGTGCTGTGTGTGGAGACGCTGAGAGACGCTCACGGTGCGCGTGGTCTCAGGGTCAACCAGTGGGTAGAGAGAGCCCCAGGCAGGCCGAGGCTGAGCGAGCTGGGTCCCGGCCTGCCACCTTGCAGGAGCAGGAAAAGCCAAGCGTGAAGAGGGGCAGTGTTGCCGCGGGCAGGCTCCCAGGCCAAGCATCGGGCTTTGAAGCAGCTACGGAACTGCGGACCAAAAACAATCCCCAAACAAAAACAAATCAGCGCTGGCAGTGGCAGTGCCGAGCTCCTGGGTTCACTCCAGAACCCGTCGTTGCCTTGGCCTCCTTGTCGGTCAAATCCAGGAAGGGTTGCCAGGGTCTGACTGTGTGACCCTTGAACTTGGTTCTGAGGGCCCGTGGGAGCTGTGGAAGGTTTTGGGGAGGGGAGGGGGGTGATGGGAACTGTGCTTTGGGGAGGTTAATCAGGCTTCTGGTCCTCTGTGATAGTTCTGCTGTAGGGCCGCAAGCGGCAGTGTGTGGGTGACACTTTGAAATCCAGCGGCAAGTGAATTACCGTGCTCTGAACTGCAGCTGTTTGGAACTCCCTCCTGCCATCTCTGGGCCGACGGAAGCCCGGGCTCCCTGCCGCTGCCTCCTCCCGCCCGCTCACTCCCCGGCGCCGGCGCTTTCTTCCCCGCACACCCCGTGGTCACAGCAGGCTCAGGTCTAATGAGGCGATTGGAGCTGGTGTGCGGCGGCGAGTAGACACAGGATTGCCCGTGAATCACGAGGGTCACGAGTGGCTGGGGGAGAGGCCGGACGCTCGCGCACGCTTCCACCGCCGACCTCCTCCGCCCGCTCTGTGGACCCGCTCGCGGCCGCCTCTCCCTGACTGCTGCGGCTGTGTCTGACTCTCTGGGTCATTTACAGATGGTTTCCGGGGACAGTTGAGGGGAGGAATTGGCAGAAGGCCTATTGTGTTGAATTGAAGTGGGTTTTGTTTGACAGTGCAGCTAAGCCGAACTTTGAGATGACCTTATTGA
This sequence comes from Perognathus longimembris pacificus, assembly GCF_023159225.1. NCBI lineage: Eukaryota > Metazoa > Chordata > Mammalia > Rodentia > Heteromyidae > Perognathus > Perognathus longimembris. The sequence continues at coordinate 2,716,389 of NC_063161.1, read as the reverse complement.
ACTTTATTTTATTACTGTACTTGTCACATTTAGGAACTACTATTACGATTTACATGAAAGCGTTTCCTACTTGTAAACCCAAATCTGCCTGTGTGGACTTCATATTAGTATTTGCTGCAGCTGCTGCCTCTCCCTCCCTCCTTCCCCCCCATCCTACCCCCTCCTCCTACTCCCTCTCCCCCACTCCTTCTTCTCTTCCCCCTCTCTTTCCCTCTCAAACTTGGCAGGCAGGTGCACTACCTCACTGGGCCTCCAGCCTTCTTTTGTGCTGTTTTTTCTTTGTTTGTTTTTTGCCAGTCTTGGGCCTTGGACTCAGGGCCTGAGCACTGTCCCTGGCTTCCTTTTTGCTCAAGGCTAGCACTGCCACTTGAGCCACAGCGCCACTTCTGGCCGTTTTCTGTATATGTGGTGCTGGGGAATCGAACCCAGGGCTTCATGAATAAGAGGCGAGCACTCTTGCCACTAGGCCGCATCCCCAGCCCCGTGCTGGTTCTTTTTGAGATTGGACTCCCGCTTCCTTTGCGAGTGAGTTTCCTGATGCTCTCTGTCTGCCCTCCACTTAGTGTAGAAAGGATGACAGGCCTGCTCTACTATGCCCACATATAAGAATGGTTCTGGTGAACTTTTCTGCCTAGACTGGCTTCAGGCTGTATCCCGGTCTCAACCTCCCCAAGTAGCTAGGATTACGGGCACCTGGCTGCTTCTGTACTTGCCTAGTATTTTATTTCTTCTTTTGGTTCTCACCGTTTTTTTTTTTTTTTTTTTTTTTTTTTTTTTTTTTTACGGCCAGCCCTGGGCCTTGGACTCAGGGCCTGAGCACTGTCCCTGGCTTCTTCCCGCTCAAGGCTAGCACTCTGCCACTTGAGCCACAGCGCCGCTTCTGGCCGTTTTTCTGTATATGTGGTGCTGGGGAATCGAACCTAGGGCCTCGTGTATCCGAGGCAGGCACTCTTGCCACTAGGCTACATCCCCAGCCCCGGTGCTCACCGTTTTGCAGTTCCTTTCCAAGCGAGGGTGGTCGTCTCCGTCGCCGGTGGATTCTGCGGTGGGCAAGCTGTGGCCTGGGGCAAGCTGTGGCCTGGCGCGAGCCGCGGCCCCGTCCTCAGTCCACTGTGCATCTCTGGGGTGATCCTGGAGGCCTTTCTGCCCGCAGGCCACTGCATTGCATTTGCTCTTTCTTTACTTTACTGTCCTTCTAGATCAGTCCATTAAATACTTCAGCAAAGCACACTCTTTTCTTCGTTTGTTCATGGTTATTTACTCAATAAAGTGTCTGTTGAATTACTAAGATGTGGATTTCTTTGAGTGTGTCAATTCTATCAGGAGTCATTAAAACTTTTCTAGTTTCCTGTGCTTGAAAACTCTCTCCATTACATAAACCAAATATTAAAGTATAATAGCTATTTAACAAAGTCATTTTTTGATCTTTAGTATGCAGCATTTAATTTACAGTTACTTTCAGTGACATTTTAAATTTGCTTTGGCCAATTTGATCTGTTCTGTAGAGAGAGAAGTCTTATTTTCATTTTAACTTTTTCTCATCACCTCCATTTTCCTGGGTTGGAGGGAAAACACTCTTACTGATGATGAAAATTACTTCTGATTATTTCATTCAGTCACAGTATAGAGAGAGCTCCTCCGAGGCTGGACCCAGGTCCAAAGCCTTGGTGAACTAGGAAGAAAATCTGTTGCGGGTGATAATAGTAGGTCTTGCAGAATGAGAACGCTCGAGCATACTTGTGTAGTTAGGGCAAACCCGTGGAAGAGGTCGTGCTTCCACAGAAGCTGTGGCCGGACATGGCCGTCATGCCGTCAGGTCTGTGTCGGGTGACGGCCTTGACCTGGACTGAGCTTCCACTGTGATCTGGAGTGAGCTTTCGCCTTGACCTGGGTGGTGATCTAGTTGAGCTTTTCCTTTGGCCTGGGTGCACATTGCATTGAGACCTGCTTTGAGCCTCCCCCTTGAACTCATTGGGTGTTTTCCTTGACCCTACTTGAACTGGGTTGCACTTTCTGTTGGCCCACATTAAGCTTCTACCCTGGCCCAGGATGAGCTTCCCCCCTAATAGCAGCATGTATTTGCAGTGCTTTACAGGTGCTTGACCAGGTATGGTGTTGTGTTCTAAGTGTGTTCTGTGACCGCTCTCACAGCACCTGTGAGGTGGACATTGCTGTGGTCTCTGACAGGTGCCCAGGGTTACGAGCTGAGAAGGCCTGGCCTTTGAGACCAGGGTCAGGAGGCGACTGGAGCCCCCCCTGCCTGGCTCCTAACTGATCATTCCTGGAGCCTAAGGCGCCCCCCTGTGTCTTTGGCAGGGCCTTCATAGTGCGGTTTCCTTTTTACATCACCTTGGCTTAAGCAGCGTATCCAACACTGTATCTGTCTGTTTCTATTTATTGTAGACAATGTCTTTTCTTGGGGCGCTACTTTCTTCAAAAACGATTGTTAACGGCTTTGCAGTCTTCTTTAAAGTAGTTCTACCTTCAGCTCTTGCATTGTTCTCTGGACCTTTTATGTGTTTCCCCATCTTGTTGGCATCCCAGGGATTGTTCCTACTACCCTGTGGGCGCCTCCCTGGACCCCCGAGCCTTGATTGCCTCCGCGCTCGCTCAGCAGGGAAGCCTGCGCCAGGCCTTGGTGTGGAACGGAGGTGCAGCGTTGGTCGCGTGTGTGCCTGCGGAGTGGTTGGCCCTGGGGCTCCCTGGGGCTCCTGTGGGGCTTGATGGCGGCTGTTGGCTTCGTTAGTCTCTGCTCACAGCTTTTGAGTTGAGGTGCCCTCGGACACACAGCCATTTATTGGAGCGCGGTGCTGCTGCCTAGCTCAGGCCGGGCCGCGCTGCCTTTCCTGTGTGTGGTCTGCCAAGGTTTTCTTCACAAGACTTTCTGGATTCCTCCAAGGTTGATGGGCAGTTTTAACGAGATTACAGCCATTTCCTATTCTGATTAATTTATTTGTTCTTTACTAATTAGTTCATCCATCTGCTTACTGAGTTGTCTGGTCCTTTACTTGAACACCATTCCTCAGGACTTGCCTGGTGCTGGCTGCTCAGTACCCAGAGCTGTGTTTGGAGTGTGGGAGGGGGAAGGAAGGCCTGGCGTGAGGCTCGCTGGGCTGTGTGTGTCCGGTGTGCCTGGGAGCCCCCTGCGGGTGCCCCCTGTGGGCGCCCCCTGGAAAAGCTGGTAAATGCTACAGCTGGTGGGGGTCGGGGGACGGCCCTGTGGCCAGGGAGCAGTTTGGACTTTGTCCTGCAGGTGGTGGCCTTTCCCTGCTCATCCTTCCTGAAGAACATCTCACTTTTGGGGTGAAGGCCAAGTTGTTTGGGAAGTCTGTGCCACCCCCCAGCTGTGTGTTGGGGCAATCCCCTTCTTTGCTCTTGAGGCTCCTGTGGCCCCAAGGCTTCCGCCCGGCTCCTTGTGTCCTGTCCTGCTGTCAATCTGCTCCCTGCGGTTCCTCAGTTCTGCGCTGTCCTTCCCCTCCGCCCTGCCTCAGTCCTACTCTTCCTTCCTCTGCGCCTGACCACTGGGCGCCCTCTCTTGTCCCTTCCCTCACTTCTGGGCACTGTTGGTCCGGAGGGTGCGGGGGAGGGGCCGGGCCGGGCGGCTCCTGGTTTGAGCAGTGCTTTGTGAGTGTGTGGTGAATGGATGAGTAAGCTCTACTATGAGTTGCATTTGGCCTTTTCTTTATCTCAATTTAGAATTGTGGTGTGAGGAATTCACTGCTCCTCCCTCAGCCGACTGAGTTATTTCCAGTTAGACCAGACAGCTTCTGTGGAGGACTTGGAGAGTAGCCCTTTTCTTTTTTTTTAAATTAATCGTATTCTCAAGGTGATGGGCAGAGGGGTTACAGTTACATACACGAGGTAGCGAGTAAGTACATTTCTTGTCAGACATGTTACCTGCTGGGCGCTGGTGGCTCACGCCTGTAAATTCTACCTTCTCAGGAGGCTGAGCTCTGACGGTTGCGGTTCAAAGTCAGCTGGAGCAGGAAAGTCCGTGAGGCTCTTATCTCCAATTAACCACCAGAAAACTGGAAGTGGTGCTGTGGTTCAGGTGGTAGAGAGCTAGCCTAGAGCTGAAGAGCTCAGGGACAGTACCCAGACCCCATGACCAACAGAAACAAAACAAAACACAAGACTCGATGCCCCCTCCATTTTTCTCCCACTTCCTCCCCCACCTGCAGCCCCTTTTTAACCCACCCCAAGAGCAGCACCACGTCGGCGATGTTAGGTGTTTATCGGAGCTGTTGATGATGACACAGTGAAGTGGGCATAGTTGGTGCCTGCCCTCGAGGATGGTGCGGGACAGTCAGCCAGGTAATGGCTGTTAGATTCAGATACAGGAGAAGAGTAGACAGGGAGGTGGCTCAACACCAGCTCAGGTTTATTAGGAAGACCCTGCGGAATAGCGGGGCTCTAGCCAAAGCTGAGACTCCTCGCTCACAGTCCGGGGTGTCGTAATGGGTCTAGAAGAGCACTAGCACCGTGTGGTGTGTGTGGGGTGGGGGTGGGGGTGGAAGTGATGAATGGTGGGACAGATGGTAGAGGCAGGGAGGGGGCTGAGCCAGGGCATCGGCTTAGGGTCCAAGCTGGGAACACACGGTGGTCTGGTGCCTGCTGCAGGGGGCCGGGAACGTTTGTGAATCAAGGCGCTTGTTCTTCGGAGGCCTTAAGGTAAGGACATTTGGACTTAATAGTGACTGACAGAGGGAAGCCGTGATTCCTGAGTGTCCCAAGACGGTATGCCCAGGGCTAGCCCGGGTGAGCCGAGGGGAAGAAGAGCTGGTCAAGGTGGACCTGGCAGACGGAGTGGAGCCTGGCTGGCCCTGGAGTGCTGCTGAGGCTCAGGCCGGCGGGGGAGGGACCCCGGGACTCATGACTGTTAACATGGCACACGAGACTGCCTTTCTCCTAGGAGCGCCTCGCACCAGCAACGTCAGAGTGCCGGGTGAGGGACAGGAGCATAACCAATGCCAGGATTGCATAGGCTTGCGGGGGGGGGGGGGGGGGCTCTGCACAGCAGGGGCCCGAGGCGGCCACGGGCCTCAGCACTCCCTCCGCCGCCTGCTGGCTCGTGGAGAGGCTTCGAGAACGGCTCTCCAAGTGTCTGGCATATAGATCGCACTTTGTGAGCATCACAGGGCCCAGGAAACTCTGCATTGTAGTGTGTGTGTGTGTGTGTGTGTGTGTGTGTGTGTGTGTGAGATAAGAAAGGTGGGTCAAATTGTGTGTTTGTGCCTCACGCCTGTAATCCTAGCTACTCTGTAAGGTCCACCCCAGGGAGGGCTCCATGCAGATGTCCCCCCCCCCCCCCACCTGTTTAAGTCTGCGCCCTGAGTTACGTAGGTAACTGGCACACCTGGAGGCAGTGACCTGCTTCTCTGAGGTCACATCCAATCCACCCGGCCACACCTCCCGCCTTTATATAATCCAGCTCAACACGGTCCCTGCGCTCTTTCCTTTTCTCTCTTGCCCTCTTTCTGTCTTTTTCTCTTCTTTCTTCCCCTCTGCCTCCCCACACCTCCATCTTGAGCATGTGGGCCAGCAGTTTGCTCTCCCCCCAATAAAATCCTTTCTGTCTGAACCACATGCCGAGTTTCCTTTCCTTTCTGGTGAACCTTACACTCAGTAGGCTAAGATGCCAACCCAGGCAGGAAAAAGTCTGTGAGACTCTTATCTCCAAGTAGCTACTCACAAAAACAGAAATGGAGCTGTGGCTCAAGTGGTAGAGTGCTAGCCTTGAGCATGAACGCTCAGGGACAGCGCCCAGGCTCAGAGTTTAAGACTCAGGACAAATACATGCACATAAAAAGGTTGATCATACTCTTTTCTTTTTTCTCTCAGCAAGGTCAAATTTACTTCTGTGCAGAAGTGTATGGCCATCAGCTAGAAGTCTGGCCAGCAAGCATCTATACCTTTTTCTTAAAGTAAGAAATCTTGTATGTGAGCAGGTAGTGAAGTTTTGGGCCTCACGACCACACACAGTAGTTACAGACTAGCTTGTAATTGACACCTTAACATTCGACTCCTACCCCCAAAGCCCACCAGTTTGCTACCTTCTCATGACATTTTTTTTTCTCACCCTATGTTCCCAGGGGAGCCCCGTTCCTCTCATCAAATCCCCCAGGCCTGTCAGCCCTCGCCCAGGTGTGTGGTGCACCCTGGGGGCCAGGTTGGTTCGCTGGTGATTGTGGCTCTGCTGTTTGGAGCTGTCTTGTTCCTTTGCCGTTGGGCGACGAGCGTTCAAGGAGATGTGGAGTATGCCGTTCCCTCTGCGGACGGGAAGCATGGAGTGCTTCTCTTGCTGAAACTTTGTACTGAATGCTTGTTTGTTCGTTTGCCTTCTTGGTGGGTCCTAGAGCTTGAACACAGGGCCTGGGCCCTGTTCTTGAGCTCTTTTTGCTCAAAGTTTGCGCTCTACCACTTTGAGCAACAGCTCCACTTCCACTTTCCTGGTGGTTCATTAGAGAAAATAGTCTCATGGATTTTCCTGCCTGGGCTGGCTTTGAACTGTGACCTCCAGATCCCAGCCTCCTGTGTAGCTAGGGTGACAGGATTAAAATATCTGATATGGGAAAATATGTTTCAGACAGAAGTCTGTCTAGGCTGTGAGGCACTTAGTGCTCTTTCCACAGTTAACAGTATATCATGGCTCTTCTTCCCTTGATTAAATATTCTGCAAGCAAGCATTTAATAACCTTGTGGAGTTCATACTGCAGTTTATTGAGCCACCCCTATTGTTATATATACCTCCCCAGTAGACACTGCTTTAAACATGCTGTGTTCACATCTTTGCGCTTATTGTGTTATTTCCTTGAGGGTAATTACTAGATATAGGATTATTGCTTCAATAGACATGCCTGTTTTTAAGATTTGGTTATGTTTTCTTACCCATGATGAGCCATCTGTATTCCTGCTGTTTTTTCCTGGGCTATTCCCCCCCCCCAGTTGGATTTGAACTCAGCGCTTTGTGCCCTGGCTTGGCTTTTTTGCTCATGTCTGACCCTCTACTGCTTCCAGCTCTTTGCTGATTAAGTGGAGATAGAGTCTTGTGGATTTTTCTGCTGGGGCTGGCTTTAAAAACTGGTATTCTTGGACCTTAGTCTCCTGAATAGCTACAATCTTTGGCATGAGCCATGGGTGCACAGATTTATTTATTTAAAAAATAAGTTCTTGCTTTGTAGGTTAGACTGGCCTTGAACTTATGATCTGTGGAATGATGAAAATATAGGTATGTGGCACTGGACGTGGCTTGGGCTGAATTTCATTTTCTTGTCCACATGTGTTTTCTTTGTGTTTGACTAAGAGCACCGCCTTAATCAGGCTGGAAGGTGGCTTGGTGCAGGTGAGCCAGGAGGACCTGGACATCTGGAAGCGCTCTCCAGGGAGAGCCCCTGTCAGAAGTATGGAGAGAGTGCCTTAAGAGAGAGTGCCTTAAGAGCAGGTCTGTGTCTTTGGACTAACTGTCTGCCCTCATGGCTCAAAACACTTGGCATTTACCACCCCCCCCCCCGCACCGTGTTCCTAGGAGTACACGGTGCCACGCCTACTTCACAGATGGGAAAACGAGACTCAGAGACGTGTCCAAGGTCACATAGCGAACACTTGAGTGGGAGTTGAGATCTGAACCCGGCACACTGGATGAGGACCCTCCCTCTTCAGGACCACCTGAATTCCAGGACAGGCAGACTTCCACTTACCTCTCTGTTACCAAGAACCTTACACCATGCTCCTTCCTGTCTCTTATTCCTCTGCCTTCTGTATCCCACTGTGTGTCAAAGACAAGGCCACAGTCCTTTTCACTGACTTCTTTCTCTGTGTTTTTGGATATAGGGTCTGTGCTTTTACAAAGCATTCTAGAAATCCTGCCTTGTTCCCAGTTTATGGTGATCTATTTAAAAAAAGACGGAACTGGAGATCTCACATTTGCTGGTATTGATTCCTGCTGCCTTTCAGCTGTTTTTCTAGAGTGGAAGGGTTCCCGAAAGTCCTGGCTCCGCCCTCCTAGAGCTGTGGCCTGTGGGGTTATGGCATACACATGCACCTTGCAGAGTTGCTGAGGAGCCTCAGTGAGATCAATGTGCTGGAAACGTGTGGTGCTAGCCTAGTAAATATACTCATTGATTGTAAAGTCTATACATTTTGATTCTTGAAAAATTAAAATGGTAATCAATGTCACTTTAGAATTAAAGCAATAGGATAATAACATATCCATCATGATAGACTTCCTAGGAAAGCTCAGCTCATGGTGGCTTGGCTGGTTGATTTCTCTAGCATGTTAGGTATTCAAGTCGATTTATTAAAAAATACCAAACCACTCCAAAATGTTATTTCTGTTATTATTTCTGGGTTGGAGTTTCAGTCATAAGGACTTTCCTTAAATCAGTAGATGAGCGCGTCTGCCTTCCTTGAACTCCTCTGGGTAAGTGTTCAGCAGTTCCTAACTCCGAACGCCCCTGCCGCAGAGGCCCCTCCGTGGTGGTGGCCACAGCCCGGGCGGCGGTGTTTCCGGCCCGCCTCCCCAGCCCCCGCCTTGGCTTTTCTTCAGAGGTGGGCCCTGAAGGGCGTCTCCGTGATGCCTGCAGCCGGGAGCCCAGGGCTCCCGTCCCACCCAGTGCACCTCGTGGGGTTTCGGCACTCTGGGCCGCGCTGTCTGGTTCTGGATGTGTGCATGTGTGCTGTGTGAACCAAGTTTTGGTGCAGCTTCCAGGGCGCTGGGTGTGAGCCCATGTTTACTGGATCCCAGTGAGTGGATGTACTTCCTTGAGGCCACTTTGCCTACAACAGTTCCTGGCTCATGGTTAGCACTCAGTTGTTGAATGAATAAATGAAAACGTAAATCTCGTTTTAGCTTCTTTTATTTTTGGAAAGACAGATTAACTCACTGTAAAATCTGTTTTTCTTTCTTTGCCAGAAAGCCGTCAACAGAGACTCTTTCCTCTGTCGGGGTGTAGAGTTGATTGACACGGTTCTTTGTGCCTGGAAAGCAAATTATGTTAAAATGTTCTTCACCGTCTATTTATAAGTGGCACGGCTCAGCAGCCCGATTGGGCTGTGCTCTGCAGTGTTCCTCTGCACTCAGGCGAGTGGGGGCCCGGGGTCCCTGTGACTACCTTCTGCTCACCCTAGGCCCCCTTTGTCAGGTGACAGGTTCTCCCCTGGGCCAGGCAGCCCACTTACCACCACCCACGCCTCACACCCTGCTGTCACATCAGGCAGGCTCATGGTGCGTGCTGGGCTCCCTTACCTCCAGTGCGTGCAGAGGCTCCGGACCAAGCAGGATGGTCAGGTGACCTTTTCACCGTTGTGGTTCCGGAAGTGACTCTGTCTCAGCGCCCTCTCCCCCCTCCTCCTCCCCAAGACTGTGAAGTCTCTGCTTTTCTTTCTCTTGGACCTACACCTTCCTTCCTTCCTTCCTTTCTTCCTTTCTTTCTTTCTTTCTTTCTTTCTTTCTTTCTTTCTTTCTTTCTTTCTTTCTTTCTTTCTTTATTTCTTTTTCTTTCTTTGTAATTTATTTTTTAGATAGGGTCTCAATTTGTAACCCAAGATGGCCTGGAACTTCCTGTGGGGCCTAGGCTGACATTGAACCTTTGATCCTCTTGCCTCTTCTTGAAGACCAGGATTACGGGCATGCTCTACCACATCCAGCTTTAGACCCACATGTCAAACGTGTGTGTGTGTGTGTGCGTGTGTGTGCGTGCATTGCGCGTGTGTGTGCCGAGTGGCCTTTGGTGTGGTTTGGTTTGGTTGCCGATAGCACACCTGGTCAGCGCAGGGGATGGCTTCCCCAGAGGGTGCCGCCCTCTCTTCAGCCTGGCCAGCGGTGCCAACCTGGTTGCGCAGGTGGGGTCTTGCTTCAGGTGAGCCTTATGCGCTCTCTGAGGCGGTCACCAGACTAGATGATGGGTGAAGATCTGCACAAAGTGGATGACACAGACTGCCCCTCTGCCCCCTCCCACCCCCACAGCCACCGAGGCTGATTGTTTTGGGACTGACCCCAGAAGAGGTAGCTGCAGACCATCCTGTCGCTTCCACATCTCGGGTCTGACTTGGCTGCATGGCAAGATTCAAACCCCCAAGACAAGGAGCCCTCCACGCTTTCCGCGCCCTCGACCTTGGAGTAGAGCTCCTTGTTTATGGCAGGCCTCCAGCTATGTTTCTTTTTTATGTTTGGGGGGATGAATAGAGATGGGACACATTTGTTCAGCATGCTTCTCCCCCTGGGCTAATAATACATGTAAATGAGATAAAGTTAGAAAATGGAAGCCTTGTGATTCTCCAGGAGAAGACAGGAATAAAAGTTAGGGCAGCCAGAGCCTCCTAGTGGGCTTGTGTCCTCCCGTGTTCCGATTTTAAAGCGTCTCTGCGGAATACTGCTTGCGCTCTGCTTCCCATCCCCATGGCTGCTGATGGAGTCCTCGCCCCTGGTGCCTCTGGACTGCTCCTCTTTGGCGTCTTTTGCCTATCTTTAGGGTGAACAGTTTTCCCATGTCCACCTGTCTCCAGCCTGCTTGTGCAGATTGAAGGACCTTACGGTCAAACTCCTTAACCTGGGCATGTGACCAAACCTTTTCCTCTCTGGCCTTTACCTACCTACCTACTCTACTGCCAGTTTCACTGTAGCCAGGTGGTCTTCTGTCTTTGAGTTACGTGTGTACGCATGTGCACACACACGCACACAAGGAGCTAAAGGCACCAATTCAGTAAGCAGGGCCTACAGGGTCATGTGTTCCCCAGGGTGACCTTGCCAGGATCGGAGCCCATCCAGCTAGTCTGACCCAGGGTCTCTGTCCTTGCTCAGTGTCTTCCTGCACCCGGCTTTCCCTGATTCTGTCCTTTCTTCAGGGGCCCCCCCTGTTACCACTTGACTCTTCCTCTTGGCTTTTTTTTTTTGCCAGTCCTGGGCCTTGGACTCAGGGCCTGAGCACTGTCCCTGGCTTCTTTTTGCTCAAGGCTAGCACTCTGCCACTTGAGCCACAGCGCCACCTCTGGCCGTTTTCTATATATGTGGTGCTGAGGAATCGAACCCAGGCCTTCATGAATACGAGACAAGCACTCTTGCCACTAGCTGTATTCCCAGCCCCTCCTCTTGGCTTTTAATTAATTCCTTTTGACCTTTCCTTCCATCCTGGCAAAATCACTTCTGCTGTCATCCAGAACCTGCATAAGCAGGTGCTCAGTGAACTTGGGTTGGAACCAAAGCTCCCCTCCCTAGGGTATGGCCAGTGGGGATTTGGGAAGGAATGTCTTGCTGTGGCTTCCCTCTTTTGTTCCTCCCGAAATCCTCTCTGGCTTTGCTGCTGCCTGGAGACGAACCTAATAGACTCGCCAGCATGGAGAGGATATGTCTACTTAACGTAGCTGCCAAATTAATACCGCATCTGGAAGGCCAGGGAAGAGCCAAGTGAAGAGAACCTCCTGCATAATTTACGAAAGACTGAGTCATAAAATAAGCATTTACAATGGTCTGTTTGCCCAAGGTAGGGAATGATAATGCAGCTATTATTCATCACGATGGGGGCCGTGGCCATTCTGTGCCTCCAAAAGGTCTTCTGGCTTGTGGTCTCCTCCATAGATTTCCGAGGTTATCTCTAGCCTCTCTTTCTAAAATTGGCTGTCTTCCTGGTTCACTGTCATGTGAAATGATTTGATGAGAACAGAGTATGTTGGTATTTCTAAGCAATGAAGTCTTTTAAAAGCTCCTCTGCCCACACCCCTTATCCCTCTCAAAACAACAGATTCAGTGCCAACTCAGGCCTAGGCACTGTGAAAGGAGCTGGGTTACAAAGGAAAATGAGAGGATTTGTTGCCATGGTGCTGCCAGTTGTCTGCAGAGCCATGCTGTTACCCTGATCTCAGGAATACTGGCCGGGGTGAAGAGTTTGGTGGTGGTGGGGGTGTCCTAAGTGGAGGTGGCTTCTCAGGAGCTGGGCACACAGCAGGGCCAGAAGGAGCTTTCTGCCTCCCTCCCTGTCTTCCTGCCTCCTTTCCTCCCTCCCTGCTTCCCTGCCTGCCTGCTTGCCTGCCTCCCCCCCCCCCTCTCTCCCTCTCCCCCCTTCCTCCTTCCCTTGGACAAGTCCCTATTCTCCATGCAGGACAGTGCATGCCAGCACAGTCAGCTCAGCTTCAACAGCCTTCAGAACTCCGGGATTGGGAACCGGAGGGCTCAGTGTTATGCGTGGGCTCCAAGGGGCTGCGGCTCTCGTCTCAGCTGTGGTCAGCTCTGTGTCTCCACACTCCAGGTCCAAATTCGAAGCTGCAGTCTCTCTGTGGGACGGGTTTGGTGGTGGAGGACAGAAGCAAGACTGGTGGAGGCCCCTGTTACTTCTTTGCCAGGACACAGTGTTTGTCACCTCCATTCTGGTTCTGCTGGGCAGCTGATGGCTCCCGGCCAGGACCGACCTCAGCCAGTCGGAATACATAATCCTTTTATCCTGAAGTGAGTCCTTGGGAACAGAGCTCCGGGCCACCACCCAGGGTGTGTTGAGGACTGTGATCTGGAAGTGCTGATTGTGTTCATTCTGCTGCCATGCAGGGGTGAGCCAGCAGCAAGCTCCGAGAGCTGAGCTGGCTGGGGTGTGTGGGAGAAGCTTTGAGGTGTGATGGGGAGATGGAGGCAGCGGGGCTTGGTGTGGATCAGTACTGGGTCTGTGCCGTTGCGTTTGGCATCAGGGGAGCTGGCTGAACACTGGGGCTGCAGCACCAGGAGCTGAGGTGAAGAGATGACTCGGGGCATTGTGCAGGGGGTGGGGAGAGGGCTGGCACGGCCTGCTCCTCACAGTGATGCCCATTCTGTTTGACAGTGCTCCAGGATCTTGTTTGATTAATCGCTACTCTGTTGAGTGAATTTTTAATATTTGTTTAATATTTGAGGAACTGAGGCTTGCAGAGGCCAAGAAACTTAATCCAAGGTCATCCAGCAAGTGAGACTGTGCCTCCAATTAAAATCAAAGACAGAGTGCAGAGCAAGCGCCTCCCTGTAGAGCGGCCCGCCCCGTTCCTTCTCAATTGGGACTACTCCTTGTGTCCTTTGGCTCATGATCATATCTGCCACATAATGAAGTTTGGTTTCATTCAGTTCTTCAGGGAAGTTCACACCCATGGTCTGATTAGACAAGAAATCAGTATTCACACTGGAGCTTTCCACACAATGCCCTGATGTGTGAGCATCTGCAGAGAACAAAGCTGCACAGTGGCTATGGCTTTGATTTACAGCTGCCTGTGCCCAAAGGGCTCCAGGCAGAAGGCCATAAATAAAATTAAAATAAATGGAAACAATGCACCTATAAATTGTGTTGCAGGGACCTCCAATTGCCTTTTAGAGGAAATCCCCAATAAAATGCTGTTTGGCAATTCATTTGGAAGAGAAGGGGCAGTAGATCATTGTGGCAAAGTCAGTGAAGTGAAGGACAGGCTAATATGCTAGAAGATTTTATGTATGAAAATTAGCCGATTCCACGCAAACTTGCTATTTGATGTTAGCAGTTCCAGAAGGTCTTCCCTTTTCCCCCTTCTCCTTGTTATGGTGTCTTCCCAGGTGGGATAAAGGTTGTGCATGGAGACTGCAGAGTGTAAGGAGTTAAGCCACTCTTGGAGTCAACTCTTGGGTTTCTGGTTGTGCTGAGTCTGGCAGAGTGTTCAGCCTGATGTTGCCCAGGTAACTGAGGGCAGTCTGTGAACCATGTGGTCCGCGGAGGGTAGGTCCAGAGAAGTAGCTGTCCGGGGGCCTATGTGTAGATAAGTCACTATACTTGTCTTAGAAATCTTGTTTCTTCTTTATTTCTGTGAATGGAGGAGAATCAGCTCTTCCTAAGATACTGTTCATTCTAGCAAATGCTTTCCTATTTTGATTAAAAAAAAAAAAGATCTCTAAGTCTGCCACCTGTGGCTCACATCTGTAATTCAGGCTAGTTAGGAGGCTGAGATCTGAAGATCATGATTCAAAGCCATCCCAGACAGAAATGGACTCTTATCTCCAGTTAACCAGAAAAAGCCACAAGTGGAGCTGTGGCTTAAGTGTTAGAGTACCAGATTTGAGTGAAAAACGCCAAGTGAGAGTACAAGGCCCTGAATTGAAACCACAGTTCACACACACACACACACACACACACACACACACGCATACACACGCATACCCCCCCCCCCACACTTGACTTGTGTTTTGGTTCTATGAAATAGATGGTAACTTTTGCTAATTTCTAGATATCTGGTGCTAACAAGTTACTCAAGTTATTAGAAAACATTTAAAATAATTGGACAGAGGCTTTGACAAGCAAGCGCTTTCCTGGTGTGTCCTTCCATTTGTTTTCCCCTGGGGTTGGGGGGTGTGAGGAAGGAGGAGGTTGGATGGGGACAGGAAGGGCAGATGGGGATTCTCAGCCGGGCGTCACGTCACGGGTGCCTCCTATAGGATGAATATGAACAGAGAAGACTGTGAGAAACAACGTGTGTGCACTTCGAGGCCTGTTAAACCGAGTGGGGGCAGGAGGCCTGCCTGGTCAAAGAAGGAGCGCTCCGCTCTATAGGAAAATAATTTCACTTTACATCATAAAACTTTTTTTTGTTAGCATAAATGGTACAAAGGGTTTGGGACCCCTTTGAAACAGTGAACTGTGGTATTTTTAACATGCATCTAATTTACTTTGATCAAATGCACCCATCTATTTTGCCCTTTCTTAGCTACTTTGCCTTGTTCCTCCCCAGTCTTTAGCAGTTTCTGAGGGGTTTCATTGTGCTGTTATCATACATATTTTATCGCTTAATGTTATGCATGTGACATACATACTCATCCCCGTTTGCCCTGTGTAAAAAGGCACGGATATGCTCCTGGAATGCTTAAATGGCTTGACTGAAAAACCAAGAGCTCAGGCACCATTTGGAAAGTACGTGACATGTAGGCAGAGGTCCTACAGTTGGGCAGGGCCTGAACGTGACTCTTGGTAACTGCTGGGTTCCGTGGACCGCTGCAGGCCTTTCCGAGACTGGGAGCTAGAAATCAGCAGTACCAGTCAATCCAGAGAGCTGTATCTCCACGCTGCGTGTGCGGGCTCGGCACCCTCTCACGGAGTCCCACGGTGTGCTCCTGCATGGGGCCCATGCTGCCTCGTCCCTGTCCTCAAAGACCGGGATGATGGGGCTCCAACCAGCGACTGGGAAAAACCGTGTCCACAGAAGGGAAGAAGTGGCACTTGGCCCAGTGCTTCGAGAGATCTTGGAGAAGTTCTTCAATGGCCCGGGTACTGGGAGCCCGAGTGCAGGGGCAAGGCGCGGCTGCGTGCTGTGTCTGGGACGCGCCCGTGCTGAGCTGACCAGGCGCTGCTTCTGTGGCGGCAGGAGCCCTGAGCCGGGCCTGAGGACCTGCCAGGAGAGAGAAATCTCTGCCAGATTCCCAAACTGTTTCTTTTTAGCAGCATTTTATTGCTTAAATTGCATTTAGCCCTTCTACGTCCCTGACTCTGAAGTGGGTTCAGCCCTGGCCAAGGGGAGCAGGTGCAAAACTCAAATCCCGATTAAGAAGAATTGATACAGACTGCTAGGTGAACAGCAGAGGGGAGAGGCCCAAAGGATTAAGGAAATTCCACAATAGGAGCGCATACAGGAGTGTGACCATGGTGAGGATTTTGGTATGATTTGGTTAGAGGATGTCTTAACGTAGACTTCTTTATGTTCAACATATTCGACATTCAATAGTGTGAGTGTCTATTTCTCTCCCTGCAGGTATTGAAAGCTTTCCATAAATAATTTGGGGGTGGGTTATGCTGCAGCGTGAAATGAGGGGCTCACACTCTTACTCAGTGTCCCATGTGGAATGCCGTCCAAGAGTTAGCTTCTTTCTTGCTCCCCGCCAAGCTGAGGGGACCGCATGGCTAGGTAGTGTGCGAGCAGATAGAGGCAGGGAGCAGGGGCAGAAGCTCACAGCTGTTGGGGCATGGAAGAGCAAACTACTGCAAGCAGTCAGCAGAGCTATAATGCCTCCCAGCTGCAGTACAGAGCCCCACCCCACCCACAAGTCTCCTGGGTGGTACTCACAGCCTTCCTGGCCTCTGCACATCTTTGGCATACCCCCACAGCCTGTTCCCCTTGATCCGTCCTCCCACCACCAGCCGGCAGCACCCGAGCCTTGCAGATTGTGTGCCAGCACACTGAGAGCTTGCTTGACTGCTGGGTGGGAGAAGGGGCTCAACTTTGAACACTTTTAAACATTGCCCTAGGGAACATAAATAGGAGCCTCTCAGTATGTGGCCTGGCTCTGCAGAAGGATGGCGATGCAGTATGCCGTCCTCAGACTTCACTTCCCATAGGGAGCAGGGGTAGAATGTGTACACCTGTAGAAAAGACCAGCGAGGCCTTAGAAGAGCTTTCCCTCTTGAAGCCAATCAGTAAAGTCTAGGATGGTTATTTCAAAGCCCAAGGATGGTAGCGCACAATTTCAAGGAAGAAAAAAATGAAGGAAGCACAGAGAACCAGAGGAACATACTGAGGAATGTACTGGTTTCTGTCAGAGCAGCGTTTCTTTGGAGATGAAATGGAGTTTTCTTACAAAGATGTCTTACAAACAATTCAAAATAATTGTTTTATGGAAGTTGAACAAGCAGCAAAAGTTTTCAGACAACTCAACCAAAATAAGAAAACAATGTGTGAGCAAAATGAGCAATTGAACCAAGAGAAATAATGAAACAGCAAAACAGAAATTCTGCAGTTGAAGAATATAATGACTGAACGAAGAAATACAACAGCAGACTGTTCAATGGGAGGAAAAGACAGGTCATTTGGGAAAAAAAGAGAAAAGAGTGAAGAAGAGTGAGAAGTTCATTCAATGAGCCAGCATGTTTACTACCTGAGTTTCAGAAGGAAAAGAGAGAAAGGAGGAAGCTTATTTAAGCAGATATTTAGAGCTGGAGACATACTCAAGGCACAGAACATGAGCCATGAGGGAAAATGTGGAGTGAGTACGTGAGGCTCTTGGTGCTGGGAGCGTGGCTGGCCTAGCCTGTGGGAGGCCCCGGGTTCCATTCCTCAGCACCACAGAAAAAGCCAGAAGTGGCGCTGTGGCGCAAGGGGTAGAGGGCTAGCCTTGAGCAAAAGAAGCTCAGGGACAGCGCTCAGGCCCTGAGTTCAAGACCCAGGACTGGCAAAAGAAAAATGTGAGGCTCGGATTTTACTGCTGCGTATTTATTGAAAACTTTCAGTATCTTTCGGGAGAGAAATAGATATTCACAAGATAGAATCTTGAATGTGTTGAACATAAAGAAGTCTATGTGAAGATACATTATAACCAAATCATTAAAAGTCAAAGACTGCATTTTTAAAGTAAGGAAGAGAAAAGCAACATGTCATATACAAGGAAACTTAACAGGCTTATCAGCAGATTTCTCAATAAAACCTTGTGGACCAGGAGTGAGCAGATGACATAAAGTCCTGGAAGAAAGAATACCAAGTAAGAATGCTATGCTGGCAGTTTGCCAGAGGTGAAGATGAGGTAAAGACTTTGCCAGAGAAACAGAAGCAGAGAAAGCCCACCACCTTCAGGTCTGCTTTAAACGAATGTTAAAGGAGTCTGGGACTTGAACTCAGGGCCTTGTTTGCTCATGGCTGTGTACGGTCTGCACCGGGCAAGTGCAGCCACACGTACAGATCTTGACACACAGGCAAGGCACGAGATTTGGCGGTGGCCAGGTATAAGCACGTGGAGAGGTGAGGGGTGAACGGTGCAGGATGACAGCCCAGCCAGAAGGCATCAGGCTGCCGTGGTTGAGTCCTGGGTGGGGTTGGGCTCGGCTGGACGCCACCAGGTGGGTCCCTGGGGGTGTGTGTGTGTGTGGCTGTGCCCGGGTCAGGTCATAGCAAGGCCTCCGGGCCTGTTTTGGGGCAGTTTGTAGCAGGTGATGGCCCCAGCACAGTGCTGCCTTCATGGCCAGTGTTGTCCAGGGGGTTCCAGAGGGCTCTTCCTGCAGCCAGGTTTTGAGTCCAGGGGGCTTCTGCTCTGGAATTCGGGGGCGGGGCAGTCTTCTGGGGGCCTGGGCCCAGGATCCCTGCTGTCTGACAGCTGCCTCCCCAGCTCGGGGCCGTGACTGCCCCACTGTCAGGGGCCATTACCGGTGCCAGAAAAGAGTCATTTTGCTGAGGTGAGGAATATCTTTAATTTGTTGACGAGTGGGAAAAGAACCAAACAATGGGATATTGAGGGTTTTAATTAATTGTTTCTAGATAAATACCCGCTTTCTCTCATCTTGGCTGATTAGATTCCATCTTTCTCTGTACTCAGACTGAAGGATGTCTGCACTCAGGCACACGTTTGTATCTGACGTTATTTTCAGTCTTGTACATGTATCCTGAATAGGCCTTTTGTTCCATTGAGAAGATTAAGGGCAGTATTTGGTTCGAAAAATTTTAATGAAGCACCTAACAGAGCTATTATTCATTTTTGGAACAAGTTGCTCTGGTTACCATAGTAATATTAAACCTTTTATTAAATATTTTTCCTTTCAGTCGCCAGTGAGTTTTTGTTAAATGCTGATGGGGGAGCTGCGGATCCACGAACCTGGCATCTGGAAGGAATTTTCTAGCTCTGTTGAGTTAAATCATTCAAGGAATTTATGTTATAGGAACATAAAGCTTATAAATCTAGTTTATCATATCTATCATTTAATTGTTCATGCAAGCCAGCTCGTCATGTAGCGATTTACAGTAATCTCAGTGAAATAACAGTTTTGTGTCACAAAATGAATAATGCATGCAAAGAAATTGTGGAGCTCCTTAAAATCATTATGCTCAAACTATCAGGATCTTTTACTTGAAAGTGCTGGAATGATGACGGTGTGCTGGTTGCAGGCTGGGGACCCAAGTGGCTCCTTGTCGTCAGGCTGGTTGCCAGCTCTCCTCTCCGGAGGAGGTGGCGGGATGTCTTCGGAGCACCGCGTGCCTTGCTGCAGTTCCTGCGGGCGGCAGCCAGTCGTAGCGCTGGCACCGCCGGAGGCCTGTGGGAGGTTGGCTGGGGTGTTGGCTGAGGCAGAGAGCGCTGTGTTTGAAGGATGAGACAAGAAGTCGGTAACTTGCCATTAGAGTGGTGCCACAGCAAGCCTGGAAGACAGCCGCGTGCCGAGGGCGCTTCTCTTCCTTTGCTGTCACTTCCCAGCTGCACGCATGTCCCCTGAGCTGACGGGCACTGGCTGCGGCGCTTCGCCAGAGAAGGATCCGGTGGTTGAGCCGGGGTTTCTCTGTTCACGTGTGTGCTTGTGACCGGGCTTGCCAGTGTCAGACTTGGAATGGCCACACTGCCATGGACATCCTGGACCCCTGGGCGGCAGGGTGCGGGAGGGGGGCGGGGTGGGGGAGGGAGGCTCTGCCTCTCAGGAAAGGGTTTTCTGGAACCAGTGTGTCATCAATCATTGTGAGAAGCTCTGCACCACCTTTACCTTCTCTCCTGCTTTAAAAAAAAAAAAAATCTGTTAGGGAACATTTCAAACACACACAGAGGTCGAGAGAACAGTGCAATAAAGCCGGGACACCTGTCCCCGAGATTCGACAGCTATCAGGGTGCCACTGCGTCGTCTCATCTTTTCCTTTTCTTCTTTTCCTTTTCCTTTGCTGGAGTATTTCAAAGCAAATCCCAGACATCATGTCATTTCACTTTTCTGTGCTTCACTATGCATTCCAAACCTCCAAAGGCCTCCCGCAGCTTCTAGAATGGAGGACGACGGACAAGGGCCCCTCGGTGGCGTCTCCCTTGTTGGATGTGTGTGGATACAGCAGTCCAGGCTGGACTTCAGACGCCGCTGTCTTCTTGGCACTCAGGGTCTCACACGATCGTTTGCTAATTGGCACTGACTGAGGGCTTTGCAGTTGAGAGAACTGATTCTGTAGGGATCCCTTCCTCGGTTTTGGAGACCGCGTTGGGTGGCTGGACCTAGGGGCACTTGGGATGGTCTGTGGCTTTCACTGATGCTTGGATTGCCACACATGAGGTGTTTTGTGGACTTGATGGCCGTGAGCTGCCCTGGGATGCCCGGTATGACCCTGAGAGGCGCGGTGCGCGTCAGGGCATTGCACCTCACTCAGTGGGCATGGCCCGTGTGCCCGCCAGGCTCTACTGGAGATGGCTCCCATGTGCAAGTGGGAGAGATGGCTTGGCTCATTCCTTTGCCATCTCCCCTTTCTCCCTGCCCCTCTCACCTCTCCTCACCACGCACGCGTTCCTCTTGATCGTAGGTCAGCTTGCAGATTACCCTGTACTGGGGGCTGCCCGGCCTGGTGGTTCTCTGGAGGTGACTGCCTCACTCATTCTAGAGAGGGAGAGTGAGACTGGAAATGAAAATAGTTTCAATTCCAAGTGGATGTTTCTATATAAAACATCTAAAGGACACATTAAGGGCCAGTTCCAATGGCACCAAGGGAAATAGTCCCAACACTGTAGTGGTGGAAATAGACCCGAGGAGAGAGACGAGTCTGTTGAGTGAACAGCGGAGGAGGACCTAGACACTTCCTGATCAGCAGATGTCCTTACGGAGGACCTCCTCCTGGGATGGGAAGAGTGAGAGGTTGTTTAGGAGAGTGGGTGCAATCTGTTACTTGGAAAAGGGCTTTGTGGTGAGAAGTTGGTGCTCATTAAGAGTGGCTTCGTGGGAGTTGGTGTCGCGGCTCATGCCTCTTATCCCAGCTCTGCATCTGCAGAAGCGGCTACATGGGAAGCATAAACAGAACCACGGCATTGGTGCAAGCTGGCCCAGGCAGAATGTGAGGCCCTATTCAAAAGATAGTGAAAGTGTGAGAAGGATGGGGGTGTGGTTCCAGCGGTAGAGCACCAACCTTGCAAGCACAGTGGCCTTACAGTACTGTAAAGACCACAGAGTGCCTCAGAATCCTTTCATTGTATTCAATGCTGCTGCTGTTTTCCCCTAAACGGCAGCATAGAGAGGGTTTCAGAAGGGCCCTTGAGGTGCACTTGTGGAGCTCAGCGCCACCTCTGCCTGCAGGTGCTGGTCTCCTTCGCGCAGCGGTCCGTCGGGGACTGTGTGGCGAGCACCCTGGCGGTAGAAGGCGTCACGTGGGGCCGGCTGGCCGGGTCGACTCCAGGCCCATAAACTGGTCGGTGGTGAAGGACAGTGTCTTCTCAAGCAGGGTGCGCGTGGGCTTGAAGGGATGCCTCATGGAGGCCCCTGCTTCCGAGCAGGCCACGGGGATTTCTTTGCGGAGGGGAGTCCTGCAGCAACAGGGGGCTGATCCCCATTCACAGACCCACTACCAGCACCCAGACAGAAACCCAGGTATTTATCACCTCTTTGTTGGTAACACAAGAGCTTTTGGTTGGCATTGCTGAAGCTGTACGATGGTGCTTATGCTGTTACTGTGTATTACTTTTTTATTGCGTACTATTTTTGCTGCAAATAGTCGTAAATATGGTTACAGTTTTGACTGCATTATGACATGTTGCTCTAAGTAGTCTCGCATACACTTTGGGTTGCAGGGCTTAGCGATTTGTATTTTTCCCTTGGTGTTTCTGTTGGTGTATGTCAGCCTACAGTTACCATGTCATTTCCATGTGCCTTCTTGACTCCTGTACAGTTGCTTTGTTGGGGGGAGCCTTGTGGGGACCCTTAACTAGTGCAGCCTCTTCTTAGACCCACGTTCTCTCTTTGAACCTTTTTAGGGAAACGGGGCTCCTAGATTGTCCTCAGGTCTTAGAATGGAGCAGGTCACGTTATTGAAGCTAGCCTCTGAGATGGGGTGGGGGTGGGCATCTCACATGCAGATGTGGGGACTGAGTGCTGTCATCTTTGAGATGCTGTAGGTTTAGAGAGCTAGGCTTATTCCAAGCGTGGGAAACGCTTTGTTCCCTGGAGATTCTGTCTGCATGCAGGTCCCCTCTGGCCTGGCTCTGGCTGCTTTGGCGATAACCTCTTTGCACGCGGCAGGTATCCAGATGTAGATTCTGCCACGGGGGCTCTGCCACTCCACTTTGAGGGCAGCCCCCACCTGTTGATTCTTTGCTAATGTACTTCCTCTTTTGGACATATTCCTGTGCCCCAGTCTTTCTCTGAAGTTCTAGAAGGAGTAACAGAAGCGATGGGTTTGTTTCCTTCATCTTAGAGCCCATGGTCTTAGATCCCATTTTCTCCTGGGAGGGCCACCCAGGTTCTTGTTGACAGCAGCTAATGTGTCCTCTGCTGGGTGCTAGATCCATCTGCCTTCTACTCTTACCCTAGTCTGGAGGTTCGAGCAGTGGGCGGTAAGAAATAGGGGTAAGAAATAGGGGTAATAGTTTGTTGTTTCTGTTGGCTCTTATGGAGTGATCTTGGCTTGGTTCTACAACTTTTTTGGTGTGTGTGTGTGTGTGTGAAACAGAATGACGTGGCTCTGTGTGTGCGCGTGTGCACGTTGTGTGTGTGTGTGTGTGTGTGTGTGTGAAGGATGATGTTCTACTTCCTCATAAGAGACTTGTAAAGATACAAAGACGAGCTATCTTTCATCGTGCTTTAAACTCACCTGGAGCCACAGCTTGTCTCATTGGGCTGCTGGTACTCTGTGTGTCGCTAAACATGCTCCCTGTCTTCATTTAGTTGTGCTGACCTGGACAAGTGCTTGGCCGTGGTTGCTCTCTGGGGAGCCTGGAGAAGTCATTCTTCCTGGAGTAGTTGCTGCTGTCCCGTGCCTGAGGAGTGTGTCTGTGCAAGGGTGCACGTGTGGTGCGTGCACATGGGTGGCAGACATGGACCCTGGCCTCTGGTTTGCAGAGCAGCGGGGCTAGAGGTGGGCACAGGCAGCGAGGCGGGCAGGGAGGTGACGGTGAGCGCTTTTCATGTTCTCAGGAGCCAGGTCAGGTCAGGTCACCAATGGGAGTGCCCTTGAGATGCACTGCGAAGTGTTACAGTACTTGATGTGTCAGGGTTGACACCAGCTTGATCACTCTGTGTGTGTGTGTGTGTGTGTGTGTGTGTGTGTGAACATGCACATGCAAATAACGGTGTGTAGAACTTATCCAAAATGTTGGAAAATAACTATTATCCCATTCAAAATAATGTCCTTGTTGCACTCACAACAATGACTGTAATAAAAAAAAGACACAAGTGTTGGCTAAAGGACGTAGTGAAACCAGAAACTATGTCCCCTCCCTCCCCCTCCCCCATGCCACTATGGGGAGCGTAAAGTGGTACGGCCGCCATGGGAAACAGCCTGACAGATTCTCAAACACCAAACGGCCGCCATATGATTGGGCATCTGCACTTCTAGGTACATGCCCACGAAAAGCCAGCCAGCGGGCCCAGGTCAGAAGAAAGGCGCTCGTTGCCAGCCTTTTGCTCTTCCAGCCTTTCCTCTCTTGACCTTTGCCCCTGTGCCTGCCTTTGGTCCGAGAGCTTCTCCTGGTCCTTCTGCACCTGCACTCCCCGCTGGCAGGGCAGGGACGACCAGAGCACCTCGGTGATCCAGGCAGAGCGTGATCCAGGCAGATGCCCACAGAGTCTCCCTTTTAGGATGTGCTGATCCTTACTATGGGGAGGGGGTGGGGGTGGGCACTCCCACACCTGGTCCTGTGCCTGTGCGGTGTTGTGTGTCTGGCTTCAGCCTCTGCTGGGCTTTTCCTTTAGCCAGGGACAGATGCCACCTCTCAGGGACTCAGCTGCCTTGAGGAAGGGGGTTAGACCCAGACATGTGCCATACCACCTCTTGGGACTCCGTGGAAACATGCCTTTTGAAGGTCACCACACATCAGTTGTCCAGTTATGCTTAAGAGCTGAACAGGAGCTCAGAAGTTAGGTAGTTCCGTTTCCTCCTTTGCAGGTGCAGAAACTGACCCTCAAGAGGGCCACTGAGCCAACTCGGTGACCTGGTGATTTCGTAGCTCTGGAGACCAGGCAGCGAGCAGATGGCATGTCAGCGTCCCCGGGCCCGGTGCTGGCCTGCGGTGCTTCTGGAACCCTGTGCTCTCCTCTCTGCCCACATGGAGGCATTCCCGGCTGCTTTCTTTGTCCTCTGAGAACCTCCTCCTCCATGAGCACATCTCGCACAGCTCTCCTCCCTGCCCCACTGGGCATCTTGTCCTGGTGTCTGCTGTGCTGGGCTCGCCGTCTTCCCACTTCTTGACACTATGTTTGCCAAAGTGCGTCGTCTCTTGCTTGCTCCTCAGGCCCCTCCCCCCTTTAATTCTGTGCCTCCTCGGTTTCCATGACCCAAGCTTCATCCTTCATGTGCCTGTTGCTTCATCTCCCAGCTTTCTTGCTGAGAATGTGTCAAGTGTGGGTAGAAAGTTGGGAATCTTCTCCCTCGGCTGTAATGCGTCTGACAGCTGCTCTTTGGGGGTGATGGACTGTCTTGTGGAAACCTGTGCCTGGCATACATGCTCCTCTTGAGGAGGTGCTCACAGGCCTCTTTCCTGCAGCCTCTCCCTCTTTCTCTTTTGCTAAGCTAGCTGTCCCTCCTTCCCGCTGTCTTTTGGAGACAGAGCCTTGCTTTGTAGCCCAGGCTGGCCTCAAACTCATGATCCTCTTGCCTGTGCCTCCTGAGTGCCAGCGTTGTAGGAATGTAATCTCGACTTCCTGTTTAAATTACAGGTGCCCCTGGTTTCTTCCACCAGGCTGAAACTTGGATGCCTTTGTGCATTTTGCCTGTTCTCATGCCTGTTGTTGCCAGAGCCCCTCTGTTGTTCTTTCACTGAATCCCTGGGTTCCCTTTGCTCTTGGGCAGACTTACTCATTCTGACCATCATCTCCACAGACCTGAAAGCAGCTCTCCAGCTGGTCTCCCCCCTATGATGTGGCCTGTTCAAAGTGGAGGCGAGTCCCACTGAAACACAACTTCCCTTCTGCTTCAGGGACCCCCGATTGCTTCCAGGCAGAGGTCAGACTCTAGGATTTAACGCCCTTCATAACTGGGCTCCTAAGGCCTGGTTCAGGCTTCTGCTCTGTCTGGATGTAGGAGTGTGCTGATCCCGGACCGTTTATCATTGACATCCTGCAGATACTTGTGAATTGTAATTGGTAAAATATGTGCTAAAAATACAACACTCAGACACAGAGATCAACGTAGTGACTATTATAACAGTTGGGCATAGCAGGTGCAAGAATTAGTGTTTCTCTCCTGCCAGAAAGGTGTCTTTCCTGTCATTGTCTGTTGTCTCTTAGCTCCCCCAAAGCCTTCTTACTGGCATGTCACCCAGAGCACTTCTCAGTGCCTACAGAGCCTCAGCAGGAGCACTGTTGCTGGAGTGTGGGTTGTCACCTGTTGTCCTAGAGTGTTTGTTAATTATGCCTTGCTTTGTCTGCCGTGAACATCAGGTCACCCTCCCTGCTGGGAGCAGTGTGAACAGTGACCTCCACAGAGCCTTCCCACCTGTCTCACCCGCAGGCGTAGGGGTGCATTTTGTGGAACAGACTTTCTTTGGCCCCATTTCTGTGCAGCAGTGATGTCAGAGGTCAGAGTCGGGATGAGTGAGACTGCTCCCACCCCCGCAGGGCTGGTGATCAGGGCTCAGGCAGCCCTGGAGACAGGGAGGGCTGGTGGCTGCTGTGTCTTCTGCATAGGGCCCAGCAGGGGTGATCCCCTCAGGACTGGGGGGTCAGTGGCGTGGGTGCAGACCAGGAGTTGTAGGGTTCACAGGCTCGGTTTCTGTGGTCTGCAGTCGACTGCTGGGTGGGAACTGGGACACCTGGTGTTCCGGTGGAAAGTGTCCTGATGCCCAGTGGCTTGTGGACCAGCCCGTAGGGGTTGTGCGCAGTTCTTTTTTTTTTATTAAATTTAATTTATTTATTAATTGAACACAATTTTTTTGGACAGGGTGTTGTGCAAAAAGGGTACAGTTACATAGTAGGGGAGTGTGTCCATTTCTTGTGATATCTTACGCCCTGTTTTTCTTTCCCTTCCCTAGGTCAGGTAGACACATATACAATATACAATGTATCAAGAACATAGACAGTAGCCACGTGGCCACGCCCAAGAAAATTCGCCTAGGGCTTTAAATGCAATGTCGATATTAGACCATATGTCGACAGTAGTCTTATATGAACGTACATACATCGATTTTTTTTTTTTTTTTGGCCAGTCCTGGGCCTTGGACTCAGGGCCTGAGCACTGTCCCTGGCTTCTTCCCGCTCAAGGCTAGCACTCTGCCACTTGAGCCACAGCGCCGCTTCTGGCCGTTTTCTGTATATGTGGTGCTGGGGAATCGAACCTAGGGCCTCGTGTATCCGAGGCAGGCACTCCTGCCACTAGGCTATATCCCCAGCCCAATAGATTTTGAGCTATTGTATTCTACTGAGAGGTCAACTTTTGACCTTTATATGTTGAGTAATTGTTTGGTTTTAGTTACATACTGTTGGGTCGCTGCCCCAATCCTCTGGGGAATACCATTTGACAAGCAGTTTTTGGTTTCACAGACTTGGTCTCTACTGTCTCTCCATCTCCCCTTCTTAACAGTCATATATCAGGGAGATCATGCCCCTTTGTTTTCTGTGTTCTAGGCTTGTCTCACTCCACATTATTTGTTCGAGTTCTGACCATTTCCCTGCGAATAACAATATTTCACCATTCCTAATCGCTATGTAGTATTCCATTGTGTATAGGTACCATATTTTTTGGATCCATTCGTCTTTGGAGGGGCATCTGGGTTGTTTCCATATTTTGGCTATTGTGAATTGTGCCGCGATAAACATGGAAGTACAAATGTCTTTTTGATATCTTGGGGTTTGCTGTTTAGGATAGATGCCTAGGAGTGGTATGGCTGGGTCATAGGGTAGGTCTATATTGAGCTTTTTGAGAAACCTCCATACTGTTCTCCAAAGTGGTTGTACTAATTTGCACTCCCACCAACCATGGAGAAGGGTTCCTCTTTCCCCGCACCCCCTCCAGCATTTGTTGTTGCCTGAGTTCAGAGTATAGGCCATTCTAACTGGGTGGGGTGAGGTGGTATCTCAGGGTTGTTTTTATTTGCATTTCCTTTACTGCCAGGGATGTTGAGCATTTCCTCATGTGTTTCTTTGCCATTTTTATCTCTTCTCTTGTGAAGTCTCTCTTTAGCTCCTTTGCCCATTTCCTAATAGGTTTATTGGGCTTGGAGGGGCTTAGTTTTTTGAGTTCTCTGTAGATGACAGATATTAGGCCTTTGTCTGTTGCTGTGCTGGTAAATATCCTTTCCCATATCGTTGGCTGTCTTTCTGTTTTGGTGGCTATGTCCTTAGCTGTGCAGAAACTTTTTAATTTGTAGTAGTCCCATTTGTTGAGTCTTTCCCCTATTTGTTGTGCCCCTGGGACTCTATTCAGGAAGTTCCTTCCTGTGCCTATATGTTCTAGCGTCTTTCCTACTCTGTCCTTCAGTAGTTTCAGGGTTTCAGGTCTGATATTGAGGTCCTTGATCCATTTTGAGTTGATCTTGGTGCATGGTGATAGGCTTGGGTCTACTTTGAGTTTTCTGCATATGGCTGCCCAGTTCTCCCAGCACCAGTAGTTGAAGAGGCTATGTTTATTCCATTGTATGTCTTTAGCTCCTTTGTCGAATATCAGTTGGCTGTAAGAGTGCGGTTTTATTTCTGGATCTTCAATTCTAATCCATTGGTCTTCCAATCTGTTTTTATACCAATACCATGCTGTTTTTGTTATGATGGCCTTGTAGTAGAGCTTGAAGTCTGGTATTGTGTTACCTCCTGCACTGCTTTTTTTGCCTAGAATTGCTTTGGCTATTCTAGGTCTTTTGCTGTTCCATATGAATTTATAGATTGGTTTCTCTATTTCAGTGAAGAATGTGGCTGGGATTTTGATAGGGATTGCATTGAATTTGTATAACAATTTGGGCAATATGGCCATTTTCACTATATTGATTCTGCCTACCCATGAGCATGGGAGGTCTTTCCATCTTCCATCTTCTTGTGTCTTCTTTGATTTCCTTTATTAGATTTTTATAGTTTTCATTAAATAGGTCCGTCATGTCCTTGGTTAAGTTGATCCCTAGGTACTTTATTCTTTTTTTGGCTACTGTAATAAATGGAATTGTTTCCATAATTTCCTTTTCTGTTTGTATATTGTTGGTGTACAAAAAAGCTGCTGACTTTTGTGGATTGATTTTGTATCCTGCTACTTTGCCACATGGGTTTATTAGGTGTAGGAGTTTGGGGACTGAGTTTTTTGGGTCCTTCAGATATAAGGTCATGTCGTCTGGGAATAGGGATAGTTTGATTTCTTCCTTGCCGATGTGGATCCCTTTGATGTCGTCCTCTTGCCTTATTGCTATGGCTAGGGATTCCAGCACTATGTTGAAAAGAAGTGGGGAGAGTGGGCGTCCTTGTTTTGTTCCTGAATTTAGGGGGAATGATTTAAGTTTCTCTCCATTTAATATGATATTAGCAGTTGGTCTGTTGTATATGGCTTTTATTGTTTTGAGGAATGTTCCATCTATTCCTGTTCTCTCCAAAGCTTTTAATAAGTATGGATGTTGTATTTTGTCAAAGGCTTTTTGGGCATCGACTGAGATAACAATGTGATTCTTGATTTTAGTTCTGTTTATTTGGTGAATTACGTTGATTGCTTTATGGATGTTGAACCATCCTTGTGACTGTGGGATGAAGCCTACTTGGTCATGATGTATAATTTTCTTGATCAGTTTCTGGATCCTGTTAGCTAATATTTTATTGAGGAGCTTTGCGTCTGTGTTCATTAGTGATATTGGTCTGTAGTTCTCTATTTTTGTTGGGTCTATGCCTGGTTTGGGAATGAGTATGATATTAGCTTCGTAGAATGAGTTTGGGATTTCTCCCTCTGTTTCTATTTCACGGAAGAGTTTGAGGAGTATTGGTATTAGCTCCTCACTAAAGGTTTTGTAGAATTCATTGGTGTATCCCTCTGGGCCTGGGCTTTTCTTTGTTGGGAGGTTCTTGATTACCTCCTGTATCTCACCGTAAGTTATTGGTTTATTTAGTTGATTTATTTCTTCTTGGTTCAGTTTGGGCAGTTTATACTTCTCTAAGAATTGATCCATTTCTGTAAAATTATTGTTTTTTACTGAGTAGAGGTTCTGGAAATAGCTCCTTATGATTGTTTGAATATCGTGTGTACTTGTTGTAATTTTTCCGGTGGAGTCCCTGATTTTACGTATATGAGTCTCCTCTTTTTTTTGTAAGTCTTGCGAGGGGTCTGCCAATTTTATTTATTTTCTCAAAGAACCAGCTTTTAGTCTTATTTATTTGTTGAATGGTCTTTCTACTTTCAATCAGATTTATTTCTTCTTTAATCTTTGTGATCTCTCTCCTCCTAGTCGATTTAGATTCGGTCATTTCTTGTTTCTCCAGTTGTTTTAGTTTCATCATGAGGTTATTCACCTGCTCTGCTTCCATTCTTTTAATGTGAGTGCTGAGGGCAATGATCTTGCCCCTCAGTACTGCCTTAGCTGTGTCCCATAGGTTTCTTTGTGATGTATTTTCATTGTCATTGTGGCTTATGAATTCGTTGATTTCATCTTTAATTTGGTCTGTGGCCCATGTGTTGGATAACAGTGTGGGGTTTAGCCTCCAAGAATGTGTATAGCCTCTGTGGTAACCGTTGTTATTGAGGGTTACCTTTAATCCACTGTGATCAGATATAATACATGGATGACGTCAATACTTTTGTATTTGCTGAGGTTCTTTGTGTGAGCTATGACATGGTCTATTTTGGAGTATGATCGATCCATGGGCTGCTGAGAAGGTGTATTGGGTCTCTGTGTGCAGTTCTTGACTGTCCCCGCATCTTAGATGGCCATCTGCGCCTTCTGCTGGTATGTCCTATGTGAGTCTCTAGGCAAAGGACCGTGGGATTTTCTTGCTTTGTCGTTGTAATTGCACACTCCTCTGAAATTACCAGAGCTGTTCCTGGACAAGGCCATATTTGGCCTTTCTGTGCCCCCAACTTCTCTTTGGTCACCTGTGTCATCAGATATATGTTCTTGCAGGCATTTGTGCCCCAGAGGTGGGGGGGGGGGGCGGGCAGCCAGAAGAAATTCCCTGGGGGCACTAAGGGACAGCTCCATACTCCCCAGGACTTTTGCAGGTGGCAAGGTGTGGGAGGAGCCTGGAGTGTGTAGGGGAGGTGGTCCTCAGGGTGTGGGAGGAGCCTGGAGTGGAGTGTGGGGGGGAGGTGGTCCTCAGGGTGTGGGAGGAGCCTGGAGTGGAGTGTGCGGGGGAGGTGGTCCTGACCCCCCCATGGATGTGATACAAAGCCATCCCAGCCTGCTTTCCATAATGTTTCCAGCCTAGCACTTGCTGCAGCAGTCAGTCCTCCATTGACTGCCTGTTAAGGAATGGAGCCGTGTGCTTCCAGGTGCTTTCATCACCAGATGGTACCCCCAGGGGCCTGTGCTAAACCTGTGTTCTGTCTCCCTGCATGTGCATACCCCACCCTTACACACAGACACATATACACACCTGGAATTTTAATGTTCAAATCATATGAGACACAGGGTCTACCCTTAATGGGTCCTACCGGAGAGCAAAAAGTGTGAACGTCAAGCTTCTAATTTGTTTGAAAGGATTTAAATTTCAACATGAACTAGCAGTAGCCTTTCCTTTAATTAAATGCTACGCAGCATTGGCTAAGGGATCAATGTATTGAAGGGAAAGCCAGTGTAATTAGACCCCGAGAAGTACTAACAGGTGATTAGGGCTCTGGGTGGGGGAGTGCTGGTTTCATGAGATGCAGATTAGTTGCACTTTGCTTTGCCCTGCTGCAGGCTTTGGAAGGCCCAAGGTGTCCCGTAGACATTTGGGGTGTACTTTTGGATTTTCTCTTAGAGTTGCGTTAATTTCGGATTTTTAAGTAATGAGTGCCCTTCTAGTAGTTAGAAGAGAGACAGGGTGGAGATAGGGATTTTATCCCTGTAGATCCTGGCTGGGGAGTTGGGGCCAGGGTGTTCTGGAAGGAGGTGGGAGGGAGGGATGGGTGAGGTCGCAGGGGCTAACACCACTCCTGAGGTCCAGAGTTTGAGTTGAGGGACTTCAAGTGAGAAGATACCAGCTCTGTGGGGTCACTCTGACTGAGACAGGGTGGCTGGGGCCCGCCAAGAGGGCCATGGGGGACACTCTCCAGGGAGATGGTATTAGGAGGTGGTAGTACAGGATGGAGTCCTGGATGGTCCATGGTGACAAGTTAGATGGTGTGTAGACCTGGAAGCTGTGTCTGGGGTGGTTGAGCCTTCCTGGCAAGAGGAAGTCCCAACTGCAGTGTAAAATGGAATTCGCTGCAGCAACAAATGAATATCACTCCAATTTAATCAGCTCCACGTTATTAGACGCTTAGATCTTATCTCCTTAAAATACATAAATAATGTTGCCATGACCATCTCTCTGCATACATCTTTGTTTGCATTGTGGATAATTCTCTTGGGACAGATTCCAGAGAAAGCATTAACTGGTTCAGGGGGTGTGAGCACTGTAGACAAAGGCCGGGACATGACCCAGAGGGAGCTCGGCCCCGAGGAGCATGAGACACGTTTCTCCCGGTGAGGTCCAGTTACGGGGTGGCTTTCAGCCCTGTGTCTTGCTAAAGGGTGGACTATTCCCTGAACTCCCGTGACGTCCGAGGCTCCCCTGTAAGGGCGCGTCGGTGCCACTGAGTGGGGGTGCCCTCCTCAGGGGGCTTGGGCACCTTCTGATAACGTGGGCCCTCACCATTTAACACAAGGAAGAGTGAAACCCGAACACTGCCTCTACTCACAGCACACTTTTGGGAGGTTCCTCCTTTCCTTCTTCCCTTCCTCCCTCTCTCTTCCTTTCTTTGCTGGTCAGCTGGTTCTCTGTCACTGGAACCCTGCCTCTAGCCTGAATTTTTTGCTGGTTATTTTGGAGATGGAGTTTTGTAGACTTTTCTGACATGGCTGGCTTTGAACAGCTGTCCTCCAGATCTCAGCCTCCTGAGTATCTAGGATTACAGGTGTGAGCCACCAGCACCCAGCTTGGGAGGGTTTTAGTTACTCCAGTGACTACTTGGGGGCACTGTGAGGGCTCCCATTGCTCTCTGTTGCGGGGGGGGCGGGGGCAAGCCCAGTCAGGTCCAGGTCTCTCCTCCCCCTTTGTCAGAGTGGTGTCAGAGCAGCACACTAAAGCCCACATACCCTATACTGCAAGATCCTCTATTTTTCAGATCTAAGGTACTGAGGTGGTGCTTGGGATTAAGGAGTTGGAAAATTTTCTTATCTGATCTGTGGTGCAGCTCACTGATGGAACACTGCTTTGTAGGTGTGAGGCTCTGGGTTCAATTTCTAGCACCCCCCCAGTCATTATCTAATGGTCTTTTAAAAAGATCTTTATTGAGGCCTAATTTACATATCTTACACTCCACATCCTATTATGAAGTAGTCTGTCCTTGAGAGTGATTGCTTTGGGGGCTAATGATTTTGAGCATCCTTTCAGAGCTTATTGGCTGTCTGTAGGTCTTCTTTGAATAAATGACTCTCCATGTTGCTTTCCCATTTTAATTGGGTTACATATCTTTCTATTATTCATTTCCAAGACCTTTTTTTTCTCCTCTTTGGGTGCTGGGGATTGAACCCAGACCTTCTTGCTAACTAAGTATGTGCTGCATCGCTGAGCTCTATCCTAACCCTCATCTAAGACTTGAGGTGTTAGTACTGTCTGTTCCTCTGGTTGGTGGCTGGGAGGTAGGGTAGCAGGGAAGCTGGCTTTGGTTCCTAGCTGTCCCGTAGCACTGGATGGGCCTGCCCCGTGTCACCTGTTTGTGGTGAAGTCACCAGCGGGCATTCCGCTGCTGTTCTTGCAGGTGAGGCGGCCTGGAGACAGGCCAGAGCCTCCCCACTGGTGCAGGTGGAGGCTTTGCTGCCGCGGAAGAGCAGTTCTGCAGGGGCAGAGGAGGAATTTGCTTCCAGAGCGTCTGGAAGGGACAGCTTTAGGCTTCACAGATGTGGCTGAAGAAAAGCAGGACAGCCAGAGAGAGAGACACACACACACACAGCAGGACTGTGCTGCGCACGACAGAGCATTTCTGTATTACAAGATTTGTTCTCTCAACCAACTATTGGGGAAGGAGTCACTGGGTACACTGTTTAAAAAACACACAAAGGGAATTCTACTTGGGGTGCACATATTACTAAAGCTAACAAAATCAACTGAATGGTAAGGAAAGGCTTCCTGGAGCACCTGTGTGGGGGGCAGTGAGCACAGGGGAGCGCCACCCTGCTTTCAGAGTTCATCGTGTTGTGTGTCGCATCCGTGTCCCCCCCCCCCCGCCCCCCCCCTCGCCAGCGCGAGGTCTGCACAGGGAGCAGGGTGGTTGTCCCCAGGTGCAGCAGGATCTTCCTATAAAGGAGGAACCTCCCCTCTGTCACCTGTGTCCTCTCAGGGCCCGAGGCCCCTGGGGAGCCTCAGAGCAGCAGCTGGGGGAGGAGGGGTTCTAAGTGAAGCCTCCCAGGGGAGCAGGAGGAGCTGGGAGGCTTCCTGAAAGCGCTGACGAGTCAGATGGTTTTTGGTTTTTTTTTTAAACTTAAGGAAAGAGGAAGCAGTGTGACAGTGTCAGCGTGGTGCCTTCTTGAACCTAGCCCAGGTGCTTCCTCCTGTCCAGGGTTGGTGGGGTGACCTCGGCAAGGGATACTGATTCTCTGATGGTGGAAGGGCCGAGGGACTGAGGCCCAGCATTGCCTAGGCGATGACATGCGGACATCGAACTTGTCCATGTTGTGCATTTGTACACACTGGGCTTATTCCGTGTGTGTGTGTGTGTGTGTGTGTGTGTGTGTGTATGTGTGTATGTGTGCGTGTGTGTGTGCACCAGGTCTGAGGCTTGAACTCAGGGCCTGGGCATTGTCCCTGAGATGATCTTTGCGCAAGGCTGGTGCTTTTCCACTTGAGTCACAGCTTCACTTCTGGCCTTTTTTGTTGTTGTTGGTTTATTGAAGGTAAGAGTTTTCACGTACTCTCCCGCCCAGGCTGGATTCAAACTGTGATCCTTCGATCTCAGCCTCCTGAGTAGCTGGAATTTTAGATTTGAGCCACCAGCCTGGCACATAAAAGTAACGAATTGCTGAGTCATGTTGTCAGTTTTCTAGGAAATAACAGTGTAAGGTCCACCCCCGGGAGGGCTCCCTGCGGACGCCCCCCCCCCCACCTGTTTAGTTCTGCGCTCAGTACCTGAGTTACCTAGGTAACTGGCACACCTGGAGGCCGTGACCTCCCCCTTCCCTGAGGTCACATCCCATCCACCCGGCCACACCTCCCGCCTTTTCCTGTATAATCTGGCTCAACGCCGTCCCCGCTCTCTTTCCCTTTCTCTCTTACTCTCTCTTGCTTTTCTCTTTTTCCCCTCTTCCTTCCGTCTCCTCACGCCTCCATCTTTTGGCCTCCATCTTTTGCGGGCTGGCAGTTTGCTTCTCCCCCATAAACTCCTTTCTGCCTGGACCATGTGGCGGGTTTCCCTCCTGGCAAACCTTACAGACAGCCTTTCAGCACCCTCATTTGGTCCTGCCCTGTCTCTCCAGGTCAGGTTCTCCCTTTTATCCCTCCCTCCACCCCCACCCCCTCCGATTCCCCACCTCCCATTGCTCCGTGCCTTTGCCTGATTTTCCAGGTGAAGAATGCTTCTCCCTGTGGGTAATGAATGCACAGCCTCCTCTCCAAGGCCTTTCCTGCCTCCCACCCCCCCCCCCCCCCCAGGCTCAGAATCCCACAGCTGTTCCTGGGGCCCCTCTACCTTCCCTCCTCCCTCCCTCCTGCCACCCAGCTGTGGGGAGAGGAGTGCCTGGAAGATGTGCATCACTTCCTGTCGGCAGTTACCCAGAAGCTGTCAGAAGGAAAGAACCTTCAGATGGAAGAATAAAGCTCGAGAAGTCACTTTGAAAAGCTTAATTCCTTGTAGCAATTAGGGGTCATCAAGCTTTGAGTCCCATAACTGTTGAGAACCCTGCCGGGTCATTGAGCAGCCTCCATTCTAGCTTCTGCCTGAGCTTCTCCACCAAGCCAGAGAAGCCGCTCCTTCAGAGCTGGGGAGTCACTCAGCCGCCACCCCATGGCTGCAGTGGGGTCCCAGGCTCCCACAGAAAGGAGCACCTTCGTTTAAATGCCTCTACCACAGAGGAACGCGGTATTGCTACTGCCCTCTCAGAAGAGAATGCTGGTTCTGGTCTCAGGGGTTCAGAGGGAGGATGCTGGTTCCAGTCCCAGGGGTTCAGAGGGAGGATGCTGGTTCCAGTCCCCGGGGGTTCAGCGGGAGGATGCTGGTTCCAGTCCCCGGGGGTTCAGAGGGAGGATGCTGGTTCCGGTCCCGGGGGTTCAGAGGGAGGATGCTGGTTCTGGTCCCGGGGGCCCAGAGGAAAGGGCAGATAGATGTCCTGTCCCCGCTGGCCCTTGCTCCCCTTCTCTGCAGTGGCTGGGTGGGAAGCCCAGACAGGGATGGAGCAGCGAGTGGTTGTTTCCTGCCCCTGCTTTCACCCGATAGTGAAGGGCAGTCTTCCTGTGAAAGGCAGCTTCTACCTGGGAACTCAGGGGTCTGTTTCCAGGCACTGCTGTCACCCTTCTGGGCTCTTTGTAGGGGTGCTGGTGGGACGGTGCGGGGGCTGCAGGAATTGAGCCCGGTTTGATCGCTGTTCTGGGAGCTCTGAGCTTCACAGGGATGGAGCCCTGCTCGGCGCTCACCTCACAGCCATGCGTTAGGCCAGCCGCATCTGCCCTGGTACCAGAGTTTCTTCCTGCTGAAGTCCGAATCGGGTCTGGTGGAAGTGTCCTCTGCCCACCCTTTCCTGCCACCCGCCCTGCCGGCACCCCTCTCCCGCCCGCCTTCCCTGTGGAACCCAGACCCACCTCCTTCTGTTTTGTTTCTGGCTGGCAGGGAGCAGGTTGCCAACCACCAGCAGGAGGAAGTTTCTCTGTGGCACCCCGTGCGCAGCTTCTTTCATGGCTCTTTTCTGTGGCACATCTCACTGTTTTTAGGTCAAACTATTTGTTTTGTGGTGCTGGAGATTGAACTCAGGACTTGACGCTTGCCAGGAAGTGCTCTACCACTTGGGCTGTGCCGTCGGGCCTTTCTGTGTTGGTTTTGTGTTTGAGCTCTGGGATGGCTCTGGCCAGGTTGGCCTTGAGCTGGTGGCACTTTTGTCTCTGATGACCCAGGAGATAGGAATACAGGTGGATGCTACCATGCCTAGCTTCTCATTTCAGTTTTTAATCCGAGTGATCCACGCGTGTGACTTGGCAGATGGGTGGTGATGTAAGGACCCCGGAGGAAGAGTGCCCCCCTTCTGTACAGACTGCTGCTCCGGCCCTGTAAACCCGTGCTCACCGCGCCGAGGTACCTCCCGTCTCTTCAGCTCTATGCAGGCTGGTCGGGGACTTGGAACTCCTGGTGCTGTTGTGGCCGGCACTGTGGCTGGGATCCGAGCCTGGAGTACCAGCCATTCATCGGCAGAGAAGGCGGCTGGCAGTGGCTGCGGGCTCGCACGTGATGGGGAGCAAGCCCCTCGTGCCCCGGGGATGGCTCTCTCGTCAGGGGCCCCCGCACGGCCCTTTCTGGGAGTTCCTTGTCATCCCAGGTGCAGACATCGAGGCGCTGTGCTCTGTCCTTAGTGCCTGCTCTCCTTTCTGCTGCTGCTCTTTCTTGGATGTCTCACCACATTTTTGCTCTTGTGATCTTCTGCTTTCTGTCCTCATCTTCACGTGTAACATGATTCCTTTGCTGTCCTCCTGCTGTCCTTGAC
Source organism: Perognathus longimembris pacificus (assembly GCF_023159225.1). Taxonomy (NCBI): domain Eukaryota; kingdom Metazoa; phylum Chordata; class Mammalia; order Rodentia; family Heteromyidae; genus Perognathus; species Perognathus longimembris. The sequence continues at coordinate 2,679,743 of NC_063161.1, read as the reverse complement.
TGACCTGACCGTGCCACTCCGGCAGCAGCTCGCGAGACTGATGCCTCCTCCTTCAGAGATGAGGCTAGCTCTCCTTTAGCGTCCCGCTGGGCACTGTGCTCCTTTTTCTCATGGTGTTTGAAGACACTGCCTGCAGTTGTTAGGATTTCCTGCCCTGGGCCAGAAGGGTGGAGTCTGGGCTTCCCTTGGAGGTTGGCTCCATGTTTGGCCCCCATGAGGAGGGGTCAGTGTATACTGAGGAGGTGCAGATGCAGTGTGGGTGACTCAGGTCTGTGCCCGGCAGAGCCGGCATGCAGGGGCTTGGGCGTGCTGTCCCGGCTCCAGTGTGTCTGTGGCTCTGGGAGTGGAGAATGCCCTCTGCCTGCAGACCCTGTTCCCTGGCGGCGCCCAGCTTTCAGGCTGGACCCGTGAGTCGAGCTGCTGTGCTATATGTGCATTCTCTTCTGCCCAGTGTTTCTCCCAGAGTTCATTGCTTCCCAAGTTTCTAAAAAGTCAGAATCAAACCAGTGAAAAAGAGGGAAGAGTTAGGAAAAAAAGCAACTTAAATTATGGGTTGATTTTCTGTTATTCTTGGCTTTTCAGAAAAAAAAAGTGCTTATAATTATGAGTTCTCTGCACACACCGTTCAGTGACAGATTTCTGGTTCAGTCTCAGATGTGATATTTTGCATCCAATTAGAACAAACGAGTCCCACTTGCTGTATGGTTGGGGTTCACAGAGTGCGTGAGTAATTGCATCTGTCAGCCTAACGCTCACGTACTTGCACTCGTACAGTGTGCCACCGTTTACAAATGCTTCCCTGTCTATTGTCTGTCTGTTTCGTGAGAGAGGCAGGTGTTTCTGTGTGTCCTGTTTGGATGGAGGGGACTGGAGTTGAGAGAGATGAAGGCAGAGTCTGAGGCCTCTCAGGTGGCTGTTGGCCAGCTTGCCTCTGACCCAGGTTGGTGGAATCCGCACTGGTGTCCGCCTGCACTGCGCGGCTCCGCTTCCTCTGGTCGGTGTGTCCGCAGTGACAGGTCCTACGTGTGAGTTTTATCAAGGAGAAAAGCCTCTTAGTGCAGACGAGCATGGCCTTGTGGACTTGGCATTATTTTCACAAGAGTACTTCAGGGTCTTTATTTTTCAGAAAGCAAGTCCAGAAGAAAGAAATGTTATTTACTTCTCATTTTTCTTAGAATGATGGTGATTTTATTGTCTGACTCCAAAGTGCAGGGACAGGAAGCTGCAAACAGGGCTGTCTAGTCTGTTCCGGTTGCGGTCCTTAGAATACCACAGACTGGATCATTTATAAAGGACAGAAAGAACGGGGCTGGAGGAGACCAAGTCCACGATCCGGGTGTTGCAGTCTGGAGAGGGGCTTCTGTGGTATCTTCACGTAGCAGAAGGTGGAAGCGCCAAAGGAGACGAGTGCTATGTTCTCGCATGCAGCAGAGCAGGAAACCCACTTCTGAGGTCTGTTGTAATGGCATCAATGCATTCGTTCGGGTGGAGCCCTTACCACCTAAGCCGCTTCCCAGAGTCCTACTTCCTAGCACTGCATCGTGGGGATTAAGGCTCCTGGCACATGAATTTTTGGCGGAGACAAAGACATATGCATTGTATAAATGTAAAGACTTATTTGAAATCAAAGGGTAGAAAATGATACGCCATTGCCAATACTAGTCCCAGGAAAACCAATTTGCTTATAATTACATCAGAAAATGTAGACCTCAGACAATGAGTTTTTCGAGAGATAAAGGATTTTACATTATGATAAGAGAATCAATTCATCAGTTAGATGGAGGAGTCCCAAATATGTATATACCATTGAATTTTGTAATGCATGAACAGAAATAGAGAGGTAGACGCATTTACAATCACAGAGGGAAATTTAACACCCCTCTGTGCACAGTCAGTCAACTGGTGAGGTAAACCTGGGAGATCTGAAAGGCACTGCCAACCAGCTTGGGTCCAGTGGATGTTGGAGCACCATGCCCATCCCTGAAAGTACAGTGCACATTCTTCCTAGGATACATGGCATGCTGAGCCAGAACAAGCCAGAGAAGTATCAAAGAGGAGGTAAATCTCAGTTCTTCTAACCAAATGCTTTAAATCAGAAATCAGTAACAAGATAGCCAGAAGAAGTCTTCAAATGTTTAGAAATTTGTATGCTTCTAAATAAGCCACTGACTAGCGATAGCAAAGAAAAATAGAAAGTAATTTGAATTAAATGATGACAGCACATATCAGAACTATGTGATGCAGCTAAAATAGTACTTTGGAAGTTTCATACCTTTGATTTCATATCTTTGATTCCTTAGGAAAGTGAAAACTGTAGGACTAGAGACACAGCTCAAGTAGTAGAGTACCTCCTGAGACACTAAGACAAAATAAAGGAAAATAACTCAAATAAGGATGAAATTAATAAACTATAAATGGGTAAACAAGAGGAGAATCATTAAAGTCCACATGTCTGTTCTAAGAAGATGACCGAAAGACATCTAAGAAGACTGCACAACAGAAAAAAAGAAAATACAAATTACCGGTGTCGGAAGTGTCAGGGCGGGGGACCTGGAGATGAACCTCACGGTGTTCCTAGGATGCGTGAGGTGTGTGGGCTTTCAACCCCAGAACTGAAAAGAAGAAGAGAAGAAAGAAGAGGGAACATGTCTACAGGTCTTACAGATACTGAGAAGAAGGTAGGAGGTGTTCAGAGATTTATGCCATACATTGTAGACCATACATGAAAAAGGAGCCAGTCATTAAAAACTACATCTAAGGAAGCTCATTCGAGAAGTCTCTGTTGATTGACAGAGACTTAAAAATACTTAAATTTGTCATAGAAACGCTTCGAGAGAAGGGTGGAGGTAAACAGGTGAACTGTTCAGCTCCTTGGGGTATGACTGGAGCCCTGGTGAGTTAGGGGAACCTGAATGAATAAGCCTGCTGGAGGCTTGCTGAGTAGAGGAATTGGGATGGGAGTTTGGGAGGTGGAGGGACTGTGCGGCGGGCCTTGTCCTCTCTGTGCGAAGGGTGCCACCCAGGCCTTAGCGGAGTGCTGATCTGCTCAGGAGTGGAGAGAAGTCGCAAGTGGAATTACTTAACTGCTGGGCACGGGGAGCAAAGGTTCCCTAGCTTGGCAGTGTCCTCCTGTGCTGCGTGTAGAGGAATCTCTCAGAGCCTGGGAACTGAAGAGAGAGCATGTGCACGGGTCGCGCAGGGGAGCTGTGTGAAACCGGGAGTGGAAAGCCTGTCCTCGGGTGCCCGACATGCTTCAGGAATGGACAAGATTAAGCTGCTGGCAAAGGGGAATGCGCGTAAGACCCACTTCTGCTATTACAGAGGCAACAAAGGGATACCTGGCATCTCTAGCTTTCAGCAAAAGAGTAAGCAGTGTGCAGTGAAAGAGGGAAACACGACCCCTCATCAGAAGAAACAGACTCCGGATCTGCAATGACGCCAAACGATTCCAACGTATGTTGAGAAAAGGCACAGAAATGGCCAGTACATACGTGCACCACAATCTGCCTAGTGCCTAACATCGTTAGTCATCACATCATTACTTTGCCAATTAAAATCACAGAGGGACGCCAGTTAACACTTACTAGAATGACTGAAGGGAAAAAGACCAGTGATACGACATTGAGACCAGGATGGGGAGGGACGTGGCCCAGACACGTTGCAGAACTGTCTTGTGGCAGACGTAGGACAGTGCCCTGCGGGAGGCGATGGGCTGGCCCCACGGCAGGGAGGCCTAGCTGGGACTGGCATCACCGGATGTGGACCCGGCAGGACTCTGGCTGGAAAGCTGGCACTTGAAAAGCTGGAGATAAAGAGGGAGATACTGCGTAGTTCCTGGGACGCTGGTGTCCCCACCGTTTTCTAGTTCTCGGCCCATAGAAGCCACTGGTGTTGGAAAGTTCTTGCACTTGACCATCCTGCTTGACTCAGACCTCTTTCCTCTCTCTGGGCCGGCTCTGCTCAGGCAGCCTGCGCCCTGGATGGTTGGTTGTGGCGGTGCGGAGCCTCACGCTGGCCCACGCTGGCAGCCTTCAGAGAAGAGAAGGTTGTCTCCACAAGTGGAGGGGAGTGGGGAGCTTTATCACGATGCGCCGGCCGCCGCATGGCCAGTCCGTCAGCCGCTGGTGAGCGAGGATCAGCCTCTTGGGAGTTGGTGGGGTGGCGTCGACTTCCCTGGACTGGTTCCCCACACTTGGGCTGCTGTGGGCCAGGGGCTCCCTAGGGGAGGTGAGTGGGCCCTGGGGAAAGTCTCCAGGAGGCATCCGTCAGCACGGAGAGGTGGGCTTTTCCCCACGGAGAAATTCGACACACCCTCCAGGTGAGGAGATCTCCTCGTGGGCTCATTTCCTCCATTCCCAGTGTGAATCCTGCTGCGTGTGTTATTCTTGCTGCGCTTGGATCTGCTAAGACATTACTTTGGATCTATCTGTATTCCTAAGTGAGATTGGTCTGTGCTTCATGGTCTCTTAAAGAATCGTAGTTAACACAGCAGGAAGACCTTGGTATGAACGATTATTTTGTTTCTGTGTGACCTTGGCAAGTCACTTAACCTCTCTGAGACCATTTCTCATTGACACAATACGGCTCACAGCCCTAATGAATGCAGATGGTTTCGAGGAGCAAATGAGACCACACACGTGAAAGCTCTCTTCAGACACAAACGCTTAAACCAAGATGGGACTTTATTTCCTGCTCTATGTTCAAGATTTCTGGCTTTTTGAGGGTTTCTTTTAATGAGGAGACAGGATCACAGTAACTAGTGAGTTCTCCGTGTGCTTTCTAATAAATCATAACTAGAAATCCGAGTTGTGCGGAGGAGCGGTGCGGTGTGAGCATGGCTGGCACCCTCCCTTACTGCTACTCAGGTATCAGGCTGCTTCCTTCCCTGGCGTCCTGAGGGACCTGGGGGAGGCTTGATAATTGCTGAGATTGCTGGAAGATGTGAATTATCGCTAGGGTGATCAACCAATTATTCTGTACTTACTTTACTTAGACTTTAGTAATTGGAAAAAGATTAGATGTCAGGACTTCGCATTTTGTTGATTATATTACCAAAGTCTTCCTTTTAATCATTTCTTTTATTCGTAGTATTTTTTGTCAGCTCTGAGTGGTTAGGAGAAAGAACCTCACGAATTCCTGACTTCAGTGAAGGAAGTAATTACCTCTGCGTATCCTTGCACACTGGTGCGTGCTCTGAGGCCACCTAGAGCCTGCAGGTGCGGTGCTCGGGGAGAGACTGAAGAAGTCAGACAGAATCAGGGTCCTGGCCTTGGCTCCAGCCCCTGTCTCATCTGGTCAGCCACATCCTGTGTCTCTGCCTTAGGTTGGTCTAACACGAAGCTTTGCTATTCTGGCTAGGTATCGTGGGGCTGTGTCCTTTTTAATTAGTGCTCTGTTAAAGATGAGCCTATCTCAAGAAACGGATGATAAGAAAATGCCACGGTCATATAGGTCTTCATTTTACTTATTTTCTGTAGCTTCACAAAAGGGTTTCCATTCAACATGTCAGTTTGAGTACAAAGCATCTTGGTTATCCTCCTTTTCATCGTTCTCCCGGGTCTCTCTCAATCTAGCCATTCCCTCAGTTTAACCGGCTTTGTTCTCACATATGTATGTTGAACGCTATGATTGCATCTGTCCCTTCTTCCTCTCTTGATTCCTTTGTTCTCTAGACAAAGACCTTACTCTCTGCCCACCAACAATACATGTTCTAGTTTCTAGGGATTCTCATTTTGGTAAACTATGTTATTTGTTCCAAGGAGTTATACCATTGTGATCCTTCCCATATCTTTACAGTTATAGATGGTGAGATACTCTCCTAAGAATATCTTGCTTTTGATTTCACTGTGTGAATGTTGAGAGTCCTGTTCCATTTATTATGTCAATTTATTATTTATTTTTTTTTGTCTTTCACCATCCATTATGTTTGCATGTAGATTTATAGGCACATTCTAATTGCTACAAATGAGGGAAACTGTGCAACCTATGTGTCTTTGGGTCTGGCTTACTTGGTTGAATATAATTTTTCCCAAGATTTTCCATTTCCTTATGGATGGGGCAATATCATTCTTTTTGATAGAAGCATAGAATTCCATTGTGTATATAGCGATGTGCATATGATCGTATAAAATGTTCATAGAAATTAACTATAAGAAAGGGAAATGAGGGTTTTTGCTTTTTGTTTTTGTTTTCTCCTTTGTCATTGTTTTTGAGTTCTGTACCTTTGGTCTTGTATGTAAGTTTATCTGTTTTGGGAATGTCAGGGGGAATCGCAGAAATGGTGGGACAAAGGGTGAACAGATGCATCAGTGGTACTCACCAGACACTACCTTGACAATCTGTGAGGGAGGGGAAAAACCGGGAGAAAATGAGGGAACAGGTGACACTGTTCAAAAAGAAATGTACTCCTTACCTGAGTTCTGTAACTGTACGGCCACCCCTCTGTGCATCGCCTTTACGACAAAACAAACAAACAAACAAATGCATGGTGAGCATGAGGCAGGAGTGGAGAGAAAGAAATCAGCTAAGACGCCCGAGTCGGTGACATAGCTTTGGGGGCTGGGTAGGAAGAAGAGGCGAATGGAAGGGGTCCCCCCTGTTGCAGGGGGGCTCTGGGCACACCGGGTGCATCTTGCAGACGTGTGCTCTCCGGGTCTGAGGAGAGTGGTGACTCACCTCCTCGCACGCCGTGGACGAGCAGTCTCCGGAATGCTTTCAGTCTCGTTGTGGGTCCATCGGTGGGGGTCCACCGCCCCCCGGTGTTGCCAGGGGGTGTGTGGAGGCCCTGGGGAAGCCTGCTAACCCTTGGTAAACTCTGTTTTTCCTTGTCTCCCCTCTTTCGTCAACAGAGGAGTTGCGGAAGCTGAGTTGGTCCGGGATCCCCAAGCCGGTTCGTCCGATTACATGGAAACTCCTCTCAGTAAGTGTGTGCGAGCCCCACTCGGCCCGGCGTGGCCCCGCGGCCCTCCTCCCCCGAGCCTGGCCCTCGTCACGGCCCCCACGTCACCACCGCGCGCCTGCCCCGTTTGCTCGCGCGGTGACCCGGGGCTTTGCTGTGGCCAAGATGGCATTGTCCGTTCTTGGCTTAATTTCAAGGCTGAGTTGGCAGGGCTGGCAGGAAGAGAGGATAAGCGGTAACTTGTGACAACTGTATTCTTTTGCTCTGGTTTTTATTATTAAAAAAGAAAACTTGATAATAAGCTCAGACATGTCATTTAAGAAGCACAGCTAGACGATTCAGCCCCGAGAAGCTGAAACAGGGCAGTGTGTTTTTGTGAAGGATTAGCAGTGCTGTTAGCAGGCGGAGAGAACAGGAGGAGATGTAAGGAGTCGTGTGTGTGTCCGTGATGGAAGCTGGAGGTGGTACCCTCGGCCTCTCAGCTGCCGATTTGGAAGCCCTTATGGAAAAATCTAGTGGGTGGTGACTGCTCCTGGCGTGATGAGCTGACCCAGCGTAGGGTTGGAAGTGAATGTGGCCCTGGAGAAAATGTCAGAGTAGTTGACAGTGTTCCTTTCCTTTCCTTCATTGTTCTGGAGGTGAGTCAGTAGGCAACTCTTTTAAGTGCCCACTCTAAATTGGGCCTGACTTTCAGTGTTTAAAAGACTTTTTCTCCCTAATGAGTCTTAATAAATTTGCAGCCTAGTACCTCGTAATCCTAAATGCAGATGCTGCTCTGAATAGTGAATATTTATTGACCAAATATTCTCTTGCAATTAAAGCTAGACCTGCTGTGATTATACGTACTTTTGTTTTATGTATTTTTTTAATCTTATGGATTGATACCAGCTTTCCAAACATCCTTTAAGGCAGGTTAGGAGCTTTTTGGATTGTTTGTGGACGGTTACTTCGTTGTCATTTTGTATGTATTAAGAGGTGCCCCTGGAGGCCAGCGAGGGAGGACTTGTTGGCACCGGGATGATGCGAACGGGGTAGCTTTTGGACTTCTCCTAGGTCCGGTTTCGCCGAGGAGATAAGTGTCAGGTTCATTAAGCAAAGTCAGCTCCAGGGGAGGGGGGCACCGGGACGGGGAAGGGTGGTTTCAGGGCAGCGTAAGCTCAGGAGAGAGCCAGGCCAGGGCATGTGGCCTGCTCCTGTGGCGTAACGGAAGGGCTCCCGGGGTCCTCTGGGAGCAGGGCTGAGTGAGCCCTCCCCTCAGGCACCAGCACAGCAGGCGGGGAGGGCAGAAGCAGGGCTAGAGTTGCAGTGGAAATAGCTGACAAGGGTGTGGGAAGGGAATTGAGTGGCCCGGGGCTGCAGGGGTGGAGGGGTGGGGTCTTTGACAGCCAGAGAGGAGGTGAGGGTGGGCTGTTCTGCAGGGATGCCACCCTGGGACACTGCTGCGCGGTGGCTCGGGGTCCAGAGGGGGGCCGCCAGCCGAGGGTGCCGCCAGCCATAGTCGTCGGTAGGTGAAAGGTGAGCAGTGCCCACAGGCCTCCTTCAGCCACGAGCTGTGGACTCTGAAGCTCGCTCGACCAAGAAGAGTTCAGCACACGTCCAGCATAGAAAGACAACCAGAATGAGTTCAAGGCCGGTGCACTAGTGGTTTTTCTCCAACATGTTTACCTTTTGTCTTTAGCCTTGCCCTGATGTGTGTGGAAATCTGCTTCAGGGGAGAAAGATGAGTGGCATGGTTCTTAACATTTCTGAAGTAGCAGACAAATGCTATAGAGTGTGCTCTTGAATCACCAGCAACGAAGTGCAACATTTAAATCACTCCCAGGCATTATACTACCTCCCCCTGCTCCTCCTCCTTCCTTCTTCCTCCTCTTTTCCTCCTCTTCCTGCTCCTCCTCGTCTTCCTCCTCTTCTTCCCCTTCTTCCTCTTCCTCCTCCTTCTCCTCCTCCTTTTGTTTGTGGTACTAGCCCTTGGGCTTGAACTCAGGGCCTGGTTGCTGTCCCTGAGCTTTTTGCTCAAAGCTAGTGCTCAACCACTTGAGCTATAGCTTCACTTCCTGCTTTCTGGTGGTTAATTGGAGGTAAGAGCCTCATATACTTTCTTACTTGGGTTGGCTTTGAATTAGCCTCCTATTAGCTAGGATTACAGGTGTCAACTAGTGCTAGGCTCTAGTACCTTCTTAAAGATCGGTGTTGTAGAGAATCAGACCTTTGCCTCCTTTTTTTTTTTAAGCAACTATTTCAGAAGCCTTGGATGAAAACTAATTAAACATTTAACTTTTGTGCCAGTGAGTGCCATGGTTAAAGATGGTTAGGGAAGGTCCAAGATCCTGTTGTCTTCTTTCTCTCTGCTGAGGCAAGTTTGCATATGAACACAGTTGGGCGGGAACAAGCTGACTTGTGTCACTGGGACAATTTAGATATAAGTATATGCATGCATTGTTTTACATTTATGATTAGTGTTTTTATAGCATGCTAATACAGCAATTAAGTTTTCTGTGGTTCTGTCATTTAAAATTCATTGCATACTTGAATATATCATTTGCATAATTTTTAGTCTTGCTTAATTATCGAAAGGCCCCTACTTATGCATGTGTTTTCCTCTAGGAATGGGATGTCAGGAGTGTGTGGGGGTGTTTTTATTTCCCAGGTTCCAGTAATGACTTATTTGTCTTTTAGGGTCTGTGTTTCAGTGAGTTGAGGTTTGGGGAACGTGTATGTAAGGTGTGTGCTCATGCGCGGAGGGGACTCTGGTGTCCACACACTCAGGCACCCACCCTGGAGGCCCCCGCGTTCCTGACCCAGGGCTGGGCCCCTGGCCCCCACACAAGGCTCTTATTTTTAGCAACTGCATATAGCTCCATTCCTGTCGCCTGCAGCCTCTGTTTTGTTCCTTGCCCAGCCTGGGCATGATTCCTTACCTACTCCATCTTCTCTTTCTCTTTCCCTCCCTCTTTTTCAACATCAAAACCAAACCAAACCAAAGTAGGAAGGTGTGCTGCTTAGGCTTGTTTGTCACGCCTTAGGTCAGGTGTCTGTCTCCTGAGGTCTGGTCCTGTGACATTCCGAGTCTCATCGTGGTGACATCACTCATTCACTTAACAATCATGTATTGAATGTTTACTGGGTACAAATAGTATTCTAAGCTCTCTCTTTTTTTTTTTTTTTGGCCAGTCCTGGGCCTTGGACTCAGGGCCTGAGCACTGTCCCTGGCTTCTTCCCGCTCAAGGCTAGCACTCTGCCACTTGAGCCACAGCGCCGCTTCTGGCCGTTTTCTGTATATGTGGTGCTGGGGAATCGAACCTCGTGTATCCGAGGCAGGCACTCTTGCCACTAGGCTATATCCCCAGCCCCCTAAGCTCTCTTGGTGTAGATATCCATGAGCTAGGAGGGGGGCTTACATTCTGGTGGGAGGAGGGAAAGGGTAAACTGAAGAACGAGGTGGAGGGAGCTCAGGGTGCTCTTTACCCGAGTGATGGATGGAAGGTGCTAGTGCTATGGAATAAACCCGGGGAGCAGGAGGGAAGTCGAGGTGCTCTTTACCTGAGTGGTCCTGCTAGGCCTTGCTGAGAGGTGACCATTGAATCAGGACGTGCAGGGGCCATGTGGGCTTTTTCTTTGAAGAAAGCAGCATGTATAGTGCAGGCCAGGCGGTCCCTGCTCTAATGGCTGGCATGGAGGACGGAGAGAGGGGACCAGTAAGTCACAGAAGCCATGCCGCTGGGGTCCTGGGGCAGCAGGGAGAGGCTGGTGCTGGCCAGCCCGAGATGAAGGCAGGGTGGCTCATGCCACGGGCAGCCCTGCCCTGGCTGCACCAGGCAGCCACAGGGAACCCACATCCACGTGTGCATGCAGGTGTGGGCCTACCCAGCCTCACTTACAGAAAGACTCGGTGGGCTCCTGACCCAGAGCCGGTGGGCGTCAGCAGAAAGGGCGGTAAGGAAGGCACATTTAAGCAGCTGAGACGCCAGGGAGGTGGGCTAGGTGTGGTGAGAGGAGAGGGTGCGATCCTTGGTCAGGGGACTGGGAGGGCCGGGGAGGTCCCGGGTAGCCTGGGTGACCAGGTTCTCAGTCTGATCAGTCTTAGAAGCTGCTGGAGGTCTTGTAGGGGTGGCAACGTTAAAGCGGTCTGCTCTTCCCAGGGTCTGTGTGGCTATAGTGGGGAGACAGGATGGTTCTTCTGGGTGGAGGAGGAGTGGAAAGTGGACTGTCTGTCCTCCGTGACGGACAGCTCTCTAGGTCCGGCTTCTCCCCAGAGTCCCCGTGTTCTTGGGCCCAGCCAAAGGTGTACCCTGAGGATGTGAAGCTCCTGTCGGGGAATTCTTCACACAAGGGAGGCCGTGTGCTGCCGCGTGGCCCACGCCGCCTGGGGCTGGCTCTCATGCTCTCTGCCAGGTACCGCTGAGCTCCCCCCAGCGAGCGGCCCACCGAGGGAGCCTGGTTACCCTGCAGTGGCCAGAGACACGACACGGAAGGGACAAGAAGGAGGTAGCCAGGCAGCTTCATAACTTCTCAGAGGAAAATTTCCATATACAAGACTTAAGAAACTCTGGCTGTATAACAAAAATGTTATCAATTGTACTTGTTCAGGATTTAAAACTTGTCCTGCTTGAGACAAGAAAAAGCAAGCCATCCAAACAGAGAGGTTAAACTCTCCCTATTTTCAGATGATATCCTATCTCTAAAGGACCCCATAAACTCCACCCCCAAAGTGCTAGGGCTGATAAACACCTTTGGCAGTAGGGCAAAATATAAAATCAGCACACAGATGTTTATAGCTTTTCTGTATACCAGCAATGAGCAGGATGTGAATAAATTAGGAGACTAGTTTTCTTCACAATGCCTTCAAAAATATACCTAGGAATAAACCTCAAGGAGGTAAAAACTATAAAATTTTGATGAAGACATCAGAAGGTGGACATACGTCCTGTGTTCAAGGATTGGCAGAATTAATATTGTGAAAATAGCCATACTGCCAAAGGCGGTCTATTATTTCAATGCAGCACCCACTAAAATCCCAGGGACATTTTTTTCAGATAGAGAAAACGATCATAAAAGGCCCTGGGGTAGCCAAAGCAGCCCTGAGCAAAAAAGGAAATACTGGAGGTATCATAGTTTCAGACTCCAAACTATACTACAGAGACGTAATAACAAAAACAACTTGGTATTATCACAAAACAGGTCTAAAGATGAATGGAACAGATTAGAAGACCCAGAAATGAACTCACACATCTATGGCCATCTGATTTTTGACAAAAGAGTAAATAATATGTTAGAATAAAGATAGTCTCATCAACAAATGGTGCTGGGAAAACTGGACATCTAGATGCAGAAGGCTGAAACTGTATCAGTTTGTACTCATATCAATTTAAAGTGGGTCAGAGATCTTAAGGTGTAAGACCTGGAACTTTGAAACTTACTGTAGCAAAAAATAGGGAAAACACTGGAACTTCTTGGCGTACGTGCTAACTTCTTGAACAGGAGTCCAGCGGCTCAGCAAATATGAGAGAAGTTTGACAGATGGAACTACATCAAGTTAAAAAGCTTCCACACAGAAAAAAAATAGAGTCACTAAGCTGAAGAGACAGCCAACAGAATGGGAAGATCTTTCTTGGCTATACATCTGACAGGGGTCTAATAACCAGAATATATAGGGAGCTTAAAAAAACCCTCAAAGATTCAACAACCCAACTGACAATGGAGCAGACATTTCTCAAAAGAAGAAACACAAATGGCCAAGAAATACATGAAGAAATGCTCACCATCCTTGGCCTTAAAAGAAATGAAAATCAAAATGACACTGAGATTCCATCTCACCCCAGTCAGAATGGCCTTCATCAAAAAATACAAACAACCCCCAGTGTTGGCGAGGATGCGAGACGGGGCTTACTACATTGCTGATGGAAAGGTAAAGTAGCACAACCACGACGGGGATCAGTATGGAAGTTCCTCAGAAAACTAAAAATGGGACTACCTTATGGTCCAGCATGACCACTCTTGGGCGCTTCTGTTTAGGAAAGTAAGTAAGGATCCAGCAGAGAAACCTACCTGCCCATGTTTATTGTAGCAGTAATCACACAACCACAGCATGGAGAGAGCGGATGCCCTACATCTCATGATTGGATCACAAACATACAGTAATATATATATATATACACATACAGTAATATATATATATACATGCACACACACATATATGCACACACAATGGAAATATTATTCAGCTATAAAGAATGGAATGATGTCATTTTCTGGGAAATAGGTGGACCTGGAAACCACTGTTGAAGTAAAGTAAGCCAGGCTCAGAAAGATAAAGGACATGATTTCCCTCGCATATGGATGTTCGATTTAAGATGTGTGAGCATATGTGTGATGGCGTGTGTATGTGCATGTGCTGGGTCAGTTCCACTGGAATATGGCGTATGCAGGTGTGAGATGCCATAATGAAACTGCTTCAAACAATTAACATGCGCTTATCCAAAAGGCATCTTAGGAAGTTAAACCATTTTTTGCTGGGGTGTCGGCGTTAGTGAGTGGGGGAAGACAAGTGGGGAAGGGGAGGGAGGGCAGATTTTGTACCTGTGTGAACATGGGAAGAGGAGACTTGGATGAGCCTGGTTTGAGAAAGGAAGGGGGAAAGAGGGAGAATGGTGCAGTGGGAATTTTGAGCAAGCATTGTACACATGAATCAACTTGATAACATGAAACCCCCTTATATAGCTAAACGGTGTCCAAAAAAAAAAAAAAAAAAAAGGGAAAGACAGGCCACAGACTGCGGATATAACAGTAATACATATATTTAGAATTGAGAAGGGCTTGTAAAACTCAGCAGGAAAGTAAACAACAGGAGTGAAAGCTAGGTGAACTTCTGAACTGGCACTTGACTGAGAAGAACGTGTCGGCTGGTCATTAGGGAAGGGGGTGTGGGCTCAGGCCTGGGGAATGGCTAGTGTGGGAAAGACAGGGCCGAGTGTCAGAGCGGAGACACACTCAGGAGCCTCATCTGGTGTGCTGGGATGTAAAGTGGTATTCCCCTTTAGACAAAGACTGTCCGTTTCTCAGAAAACTGAAGCTCCAGCTGCCCTGTGATCAGGAATTCCGCTCTTAGGTGAGAAACCTAGGCATGTGTCCCCAGGTCGTGGATGGCCTTGCCGCAGTGATCTTCATTCATCATAGCAGCCCAGGTGCGCAGCAGGGAGGAAGCCGAGCCAGCAGGTGTGCTCACTCAGTGTAGTACCGTGTGGAAGGGCGTGTGCGTGCCCCCTGTGACTCTCAGGACGCAGAGTGCCCAGAAACGTAGGTCCTGAGTGGCTCCGTGGGGGGTGGGGGGGTGGCAGGACCGGGCCTGTCATTCCCAGGGAGGAGGTGACACCTCCCATGGCAGGGCTGCGGCGCGCAGCACAGGGGCCCCGGAACTGCTCTGGATCTCCGTGGGAGCCAAGGGGTTGGGTACCTTCATCAGGATCATGTAACCGCCTTCACTTTGTGTATTACGTGTTGGTGATATTAATTCGAAAGCAGCACAAGGAAGCAGGCGCTCTGCAAGGCACCAGGCAGTCTGGCCCTGGAATCTGGGCTCCTGTGTCTACCGGGGCCGCCTAGCCCTTGCTGATCTCAGTCCATTTAATATATTGCACTACCGCTGCCCAAAGCCCACTAGTCTTTGGAGAGTAGTTTCGGATTTGCCTGAGGGATAGAGTTGTGCGCACACACGGGTGTCTGTGCACGTGTGGTGTGAGTGTGACGTCACACATACCTGGAGTTGATCTGACCCTGCGTTGGAAGAGCACTGGCTCCCAGCCTGATGTTGAGAGTCTCTGACTTGTTTGGCTGGGAGTAGAGTAGCAGCCCACACCGCCACTGCTTTTCTGTGAGTGTGCCCCCTGCCTCCCCGCCCCGACGTGAGCCTTGAACTTCACAGTTCCGATGGAGTCTGGCTAAGCGAGCAGTAACCATAAGTATTCGTTCTTTTCCTCACCCAGGGTTACCTTCCTGCCAATGTAGACCGAAGACCAGCCACTCTCAAGAGAAAACAAAAGGAATACTTTGCTTTCATTGAGCACTATTATGATTCCAGGAATGATGAAGCTCACCAGGACACATACAGACAGGTGGGCGTCCTCTTCTTTTCCGTTCCTTGCTACTTGGGCTTGGTGATTGTTGGTGCTAGGAAGCGCTTCATTTCACATGTCCCGATTTGCTCAAAGACCTTAATTTTCCAATGAGTGAATTAGAAAACAAATGATAGCAAATTTCCTCTAGTGGCTTGATTCAGTTCCTTCTAGGGAGGTAAAGGGTGCTTTCAGTTGGGGTTACAAAGGAGGTGTGGGGGACCTGGTTAGCAGTGTCCCGCAGTCTGTCTCCAGGGAGGGGGAGGGGTGGGTGTCTTGTGTTTTGGCAAGCTGCCACCTGCCCCTCAGCGGCAGGACCGGACACGGAGCTAGACAGCGTCATGGCAGGGCCTCTGCTGTCAGGCGGATGGTCCTGGGACCATCCTCAGGACTGGAGGGAACCGTGATCCTGGGGAGAGTCAGGAGGAGGAGGCTCGGGGGGAGATGGGCATGTCCAGCCTAGAGCCAAGGGTGTAGTCAGCGCATCATTTTGCTGTTGAGTTTAATAAAGAGGCAGCATGATGGCATTTTCTTGAACAGTCAACAGCGGATGGTGCTAATGGGTGAATAGGCAGCCTCCTCCCGGTCACAGCACGTCTGGCACGTGCTGTTAGGACAGCTTTGAGCGGTGGGACCCGCTCTGCAGCACGAGAACGCTCGCAGTGGTTGTTCTCAGTTGGCTCGGATCTCCAGTGCTCCCTCATCTCCTGGCCGCCTTGGCACGGAAAGTCTTCACAGACTCTGTTTCCAAGTAGAGGAGCTTTGCCAGATTTCCATCCCAGATCCAGGTGTAGATCTGTGGAAAGGTGGCTTCCCTCTTACTCAAACTTTGGGTGAAGTGTTGCTTGGCAACTATCTTCCTCACACACATGAAGCTGCTAAGGGCCCAGAGCCACTGCCTTGCTGCCGAAGCAGCCACGGAGGCCGGGCAGGAGCTCGCTTGGCTCCTTCGATGGTGGCTGGTGGCCTTGCCCCCTCCTGCACACCCCCCTGCACGGCGCTGGTTCTTGGGGTTGGGTTGCCACCTGCTACTCTGGAAAGCTGAGTGGACGCAGGCTGTGTGCGTTTGGGCAGGGGAAGTTTAGCTTGCCTGCCTTGTTTTCTACTTCACTGACTTTGGGAAAAGGATCAGCTAGTATTATTTGGAGTATGTTTTTGATGTACCTTTTCTCAAGAAAGAGTCTTACAAAGGACGTACTAGCGGCTCCTTGAATGATCTTCCAGGCGGTCTTCTCTTATGAACCACGAAGGGAAAGTTCACTACAGACAGGTTGCAGGCATCGTTTCTCGGTCACCGTGATAAACAGTGAAAAGATCTTCTGCTGTTTTGAATTCTCCAAAAATGTCCACATTAATTAACGTTAGAACACGTGATGTGAGGTGACCAGCTCTCCCGGTGGCCCACTGCCTGGATTCCAGTGGTGCGCCTCTCACAATTTCCAGATCTTTCTTGCCGCTGCTGTTTCAGACAGAGGAGGGTGATGCCCAGCCTTCACTCGTTACACGTTTTCTCCTGGGCTAAAGATAGCTGTCAAGCCACACTGAGCTGGTCAGAGTTGAGCTTCACTTGTGTGTTTCCCTGGGCATCGGTTCTGTAGCGCAGTCCCGTGCCTGCTGGGGGCAGTCTGGGATCCTCTCCTGGACCGATAGCAAGGCGTGGGCTGTCATTTCTGCGCCGTCTTGTCTGTGTAACGTGCGTCACCTCCTGCTCTCTGCGGGTTCTCGGCACACGGAGGTGAGTCCAGCCTGGCTGGAGCCCATGGTGTATCTGCCCCAAGGGGTGTCACTGCAGGGAGCGGGAGCGGTGTGCTGGGGATGGCCCCACAGGTGGCCCTGGTGGCCAGCCTGTGGCCCTTGCCCATCACCCAGGGGTGGATTCCTGCATGTGGCCAGCTGGAGTCTTCTGACCCTGCCAGTCTGCCTGTGGTTGCTGCAACCCCCCCAGCACAGCTGGCCCCTGTGAGTGCCAGGTGCATGTTTATCTCAGCTAGTTCCACCTGTGGACGCAGCCCTCCTTGTCTCCTGCTCGCTCGTGGAAGGAGGCCGAGCCGTCACCCAAGGCTCACACAGGCTCACACGAGGCAGGATGAGCTGATCGCCCCCGGCTCCAGCAGGTTAGAGTTCTCCGTGGGCAGGGGCCGGGCTGAGCTGAAGATCCCCCTCTTCCCCTCAGCCTGTCTGCAGTGTTGCCCTGGCACGACAGCAGTGGTGGCCGAATGGGTTGTGCTTGTGGGACATGGAAGCCGGCCTGTGGTGCGACTTTGCTCTGAGGTTCCTGTCTGGGTGCTTCTTACACCCTCGCTGCCTCCTGTGCCATGTCCGGGTCTCGGTCAAGGCACGGATACCAGATGGCAGCCAGGCGGGGATGGGCAGACGCTAGCAGAGGCTTTCAAACACTTCCTGTCCCAGCTTCTCCAAGGACCTGGTGAAGTAGAGGAAGATGTGTCCTGTATTCTAAGAAGGCTCTGCCATGGCAAAGCC
Source organism: Perognathus longimembris pacificus (assembly GCF_023159225.1). Taxonomy (NCBI): domain Eukaryota; kingdom Metazoa; phylum Chordata; class Mammalia; order Rodentia; family Heteromyidae; genus Perognathus; species Perognathus longimembris. The sequence continues at coordinate 2,662,256 of NC_063161.1, read as the reverse complement.
CTGTACACTATCGATGTGCTTGAATTGCTGTCTGTGTCAGAGGCCGAAAATCAATGTTTACTAATTGCCATGGATTATGTTACTAACTAGTGGCGGGCCTGCTCTGTTCCTCCACCCACAGCCTGCGCTGCCTGGTTGGGAGGTGTCGGGAGAGCCTCCCTCAGGTGCAAGGGGCTCTCGGGGGCCCCCACGAGGGGCGAGGCCGTAGCATTTCGTGTCCTCAGAGAGAGCAGGTTACGAGGCACTTGGACCATCATCACCAAGTGCTGCGCTCTCAACCGTGATGCTTCAATGTCACGAGCCTTGCCTCCTTTCAAGTAAACTTGTCTCTCTCTGCTGCCTTTCCAGATCCACATAGACATCCCACGGATGAGCCCTGAAACGTTGATACTCCAACCCAAGGTGACGGAGGTAAGAGGCTCGGCTGGACCGGGCAGCGCCCCGTGAGGGCCCTGTGCTCGCTCTCCGCACGGGTCAGTGGGAACGCTTGAGGGGCTTTGCCCGGAGGCACGCATTGGTGACTAGTTTTGGGGAGGTGGGGCCTCGGGAACAGTTCCATCATCGCTGACAGGAATCGCTCACTGTTCTTTAACTATCCTCTTGTGTCACACTGGCACGTGCAGTGCGTGTGCATGCGTGTAGCTTGCACTCATGATCCACCCCCAGATTTAGGATCTAAAATCTTACCGGTGCTGACCAGCTTCCCAGAACCAGACTCCCAGGAGCCAGACCAGCTTTCTCCTGACGGTTTTTGGGTTTGTATTTGGTTTGAACTCAGGAACTTGCTAGGCAAGCATTTAACCACTGGACCTACCTCCGTTTCTCATGAATTTTACATTTGTAGTCCTCTGTAACTTCAGTACTGAGAAAAGAATGTGTGCTCTAACGCTGTGTCCCTTGGCGCTGTGTCATTCTTTGTGCCATCTAGTTCCGGAAGCCTGTTTTCCTCTCCATGTGATGTCCTAAGTGTCAGCCTAGCGGCCGGTGTGTCTAGTTGTGTAAACAGTCTGATTCCTGTGGATGGGAGTTTGGGCTGTGCCTGATATTTGCTGTTAGGAACTGCGCTGCCTGGCCCAGCGTGCTAGTTTCTGTAGTTGCCCCCAGGCAAGAGTTTCTTCGCAGCGTTTCGGACGGCGCCTCTTGTGCATTGCTGAGCCAGTCCCTGCTGGATGTTCACGGTACCGCGGCCGCGCTTCTCAGAGGAGCACCGCGGAGGAGACTCCCCTGCGGTGAGGCAGTGCGCGGGGCTGCTCGTGCTCATCAGTGTGGGGCAGGGCCAGGCTCCGCCTCCTCAGATTTTGCTTTCTGGTGCTCTTCTGTCCTGCTCCAAGTTTTTATTTCTTTGGTTGCTAATGGGGTGGAGCATCCCTTCATAGATTTGTGGGCATTTTCTCTGTTCCCATTCCTAGCAAAGGCATGTTCTTGTGTTATGCCCATTTTTGAGACTGGTTGTTGATCTTTATGTAATTCAAACTCTCCTTCTTCCTTTTTGTGGCTTGAATCTCACTTTCTTATGGGTGGTTATTGATGGTGAGAAGTCCCTTGTTTTGGTAAAATGGAACTTGCTACTCTTTTATGGTTAGAAATCTTTAATTTCTTTTTAAACCTGGGTGTGATGGGTTCACACCTATAATAGGCTTGCAGTCCAGACTAACTTGGACAAAAAGTGACCTCATCTGGACAATAGCTAAAGCAAAAAGGGCTGTAGAGCCATGGTTTCGTCGTAGAGTACCTGCCTAGTAGGAGAATGATCTAGAATTCAAAATCCAGAAAACCAAAAAGCAAACAGACCCCAAACAAAAACTCCCACAGAACAAATGGCTCTTTAGGGCACATGCATTATGTAGGCGTTTCACTGTCTCGTCATCTGAGTGTTTTGCTTTTCCACCGCCATGTTTAAATGCTGTGCTGCAGGGTCTGGCAGCCTCAGGACCGTGTGTGGACCCTCGCTTGTCTCCGCATGTCTCCCTGCACTTGGTTTTCCCCGCATTTCCCGTTCTTTTGTCTTGGAGGACTATGCTGTTACGTAGCCTTATAAATGTCTGAATGCTTGGGAGGGATGTCCGTTCCCTCCCTCCTCCCCCCTCCCCCCTCCCCCCTTCCTCTCCAGAGAGTTGATGGGGTGGGCTTGCTCTTCGCTCTTTCAGGTATCTCAGAATCAAACTGCCAAAGTTTGGGGGTTTGGGGGTCTGTTTGCTTGTTTGTGATTGCACAGAGCCATCAGGTCCATTTGGGATAACTGACATCTTTACTAACTTCCACGTTTATTTTTGTATGTATTAGTAGTTTCATCTCTTTAAACCAGTTTTTAGTGCATTTCAAAGAAATTTAAAAATTTTCTTCATAAAGGATCTTGTAGATGTTTTATTACTTACAATTTTTTTTGTTGCCAAAGTTAGCAGTATCTCTTTAAGGTGGAATTTTCTTATTGCTTGCAATATTTTGTTTTCCATCTTGATTTCCCGGAGTAAATGCACTCATAAACTTTGGCATCTCTTAGCTATGCAGTAAATCTGTCAAAAAATGTCGCATTGTTAAAGTGAAACGAGAACACAAAGGGAGAAAATGACTTTCAACAGAAGTAGTCATTTTGGGATACTTCTCTGTGAGGACCTTTTTCAGTGGGGTGCTTATTCTATCAGGAAGCAGGAGATAATGCATTATGACCTCCTTTTTACTTAACTGATTTAGAGTGGAAAATAGACCTTCGCTTTATCTCCCTGTATTGTATTTCTCACCATTTGCCACGTTGCTTGGAGAGCTGGCCTGTGTGGTCCCAGTATGTGGATGCAGAATTGTCACCAGCCAGCCCCATTTGGGACTTTTGGGTGGCGAGGGCCTTGCCCTGCTGGCTTGGGGCGCCCCCTGGCTGTGGGGCTTGGGCCTGGGCCACCTAGCCAGGCTGCAGAGCTGAGCAGGCCCATATAGTCTGCCGGACAGGTGGGCCTTGGAGGAGGTCGGACTCCAGCAGACGGGTGGAGGGAAGTGGCAACCCGAGAATAGCCCCTGTGTGAGGAAATTAAACGATGAGCAAGGGCTTCCGAAAAGTGGTGAAACGTGTGTCACGTTGGCCAGTAGGCAAAATCAAATGAAGATTTCTGGCCTTGTGGAGGCTCAACCCAGAGCTATCCACAGGCGACAGCAAATCTATAACTACAGCGGCGTCACAAAACCCAAGTCTATTACTGTTTCCAGTACTAGCTCTTTGTCAGACAATTGGTTGCTCCTCTGTGCTTGGCTTTAACCTCAGGGTCCAGGTTGGCTGCTTAGTGCTCTTGGTCACATTGGCATCCCACTAGCATGGAATTGTAATGAGCCACCGGTAGAGAGGGCAGGCTTCTCTCTTTAGAATCCTGTGAGTCGCTCACAATGCCTCTGCTGGCCCGCATTAGTGGCGTAGTGCTATTTAGGTGCCTGGGAGCCAGGAAAATGCTCTTTTGGTTTAGTCTGTCCTGTGCTCCACTCAAGTTTGAGCTTGTGACCACTCAGGAAGGCTTTCTGCCCTCGGCAGCCCCTCCTACAATCTAGACACACATTTGTTTGTTCACTTCAGAGTCCATGGCCAGTCAGCTGTGGTCATTATTTCTCCTCATCCTCTTCCTTGTTGCCCTCTTCCTTATTCCTTCCACCTCTCCTTCTCTCCTTTAACCGCGATACAATTTGCCTATTTTAAGTTTACAATTAGATAGGCTTTGACTCCTGCTAATAGGAGTAACAATTGTCTGAAATGTCCACCACTCTGAGCAGCCCCTCTGTGTCCTTGGCCTTCTCTCTGCACCCACAGCCCCTGGGAACTGTGGGTCTGCCTTCTGTCTCTAGAGTTTCACTGCTGGCAGGAATTGCATATAAATGGAACCACACTGTAGACGCATGTGGCTTCTTTTACTTAGCGTGATACTGAGACTAGGGCAGTTGTGTCCATCAGTGGTTGTTCTTTTGCTGAGTTATTTTCAATTTTGTGAGTGCACCACAGTGAGTCTGTTCATTCACCAACTGGTGGGTGTTGGGCTCTGTTGTAAACCTTCATGCGTGCGTCTTGCGAGGGCATCTGATTCCCATGCTCCCCACCCCCACGCCTGGTGAGTTATTAGAAGTAGAAGAGCTGGATTGTATGGTGGGAGCATATTTAGCTCTACAAGGCATGGCCAAACTATTTCATGATGGGCTATACTGGTTTGCGTTCCAGCCAGGAATGCATGAGTTAATTGCTGTACATCCTTGTGGTACTTGGTATTACCAGCCTTTTAGATTTTAGCTGTTTTTAATGGGTGCTTAGCAGTTCTTTATAGGATTGTAATTTGCATTTTCCTATTGTGTGCTGGCTTGCTGTGCAGCGATGTTTGGTGAAGCATCTCGTCAGGTGTTGCTCATTATTTAATTACTTTATCAACCCCCACCTGCCTGTTCCCAGCTTCCCCTCAGCCCTCTGGGGCAGGCAGATCCTGGAATGTCCATGTGGCCAGCCTCAGAACCGGCAGGACTCCGGTGGGCGCCTGCTCGTGGGGAGGCTCCCCCGTGAGTGACCAGTGACTCCGGGGAGGCAGCCCGACCTCTGTCCTGTTCCCTGCCAGGCGGAGTAGAGCAGGTCCTCAGAAGAGGTAGGAGGCGGGAGCATCCTGCAGACTCCCCCCACCCCGCCCCCCGAGATGTGTGGGGATTCTGAGGCTTGCAAGGGCTCCCCTCCCACATCTCCCTCCCCGATACTGGGGCTGGAACTCAGGGCCTCCCCACCCCCGTGACCTCCGACATTTCCCTCTTCCCTTTGACCTATTCCTGCCGTGCTCTCTTGTTGGAGACACCATTCCTGACGATGCCCCAGCAAAGCACGCAGTAGATTGGGGATTTTATCTTTAGCTCTTTCCTCCCCTCTCACAGAAACAAAATGTTTTCTTTTTTTTTTTTTCCTAATTAGGCACCAAGAAGTGATGCCTTGTTGCATCTGAAGAGACAAGAAGATAATAAAACATGGGTTTCTAAATTGCATTGTTTACTCAGACTTCCTAGAGGTGGTGCAGGGAGTTGGCCATGCCTTATCTGAGGGGTGGGTGTTTTCCCTCTGCTCCTCTTCTCCTGCAGTTCATTCCTCTCCCTCTGCTTGACCCTCCCCCTCTCCCTTCTTCTTTCTGTTTTTTTTTTTTCTTTTCCTCTTTTGCTTCTGATATTAGGATACCTTTGTGAGAGCCCAGGAAATAGTATTTGTGAGATAGTCAATTCATCACTTTCCTGATGTATGTTTTGGGGGATTTTATCTTTAGATATTTCCATCAGAGCAGTGTCCAACTGAAAGAAAAAAAATTAAAATTTAACTTCAGATCTCTACTATCAAGTTTGAGAAATAGAACATGCTGGGCTGGGAATACAGCCTAGTGGCAAGAGTGCTTGACCTGTATACATGAAGTCCTGGGTTCGATTCCCCAGCACCACATACATAGAAAACGGCCAGAAGTGGCGCTGTGGGTCAAGTGGCAGAGTGCTAGAAGCCAGGGACAGCGCTCAGGACCTGAGTCCAAGGCCCAGGACTAGCAAAAAAAAAAAAAAAAAAAAAAAGAGAGAGAGAAATAGAGCGTGCTAATGTCACTACAATTCCTTCTTGTCTCTCAAGCCCATATTCCACAAGTTGCCTTCTCTCGGAATTTGGCTACTCCCTGGCCCTTCCAAATGGCTTTAGCATGTGTTCATATGTGTGTGTTCTACTGGTTGATAGTCTTTAGTATCAGTGGAATTGTGCAAATAATATATTCATGTGGGATTGCTCTCTCTATCACCCTGTCCCCTGACTGTAGTGTTGTGGTCAAGTATCTCTGCTGCTGCAGAGTTTTTGTGTAGGTTCTTCTCTTACTGATCCAGCCTGAATGTTTGAGTTACTTTCATCTCACTACTGTTTACTGAGTTACTCTGAACATTCCTGTGTCCTCGGGAGTGGAGCTGAGGGGTTGTTTGGCATAGGTGCTTATGTTGTGTAATGCCAGGCTAGGTGTTTTATATTCACCTGTGCCCAAGACTACAATGAATATTTCCCATATATGACTTTTTTGTATTATTACTTTCTTGTTATTAGAGAGGTGAGTTACAGAGAGATTACAATTACCTGAATCAGGTAATGTTTCCTTTTTTTTCTGAATAATTACTTATTTATTGTCAAAGTGATGTACAGAGGTGTTACAGTTTCATGCATAAGGCAGTGGGTACATTTCTTGTACAATTTGTTACCTCCTCCCTCATTTCCTCCTCCCCCTCCCCTTCCCCCTCTCCCCCCATGAGTTGTTCAGCTGGTTTACACCAAATGGTTTTGTAAGTATTGCTTTTGGAGTCCTTTGTTTTTTTATCCTTTGTCTCTTGATTTTGATATTCCCTTTCCCTTCCCTAGTTCTAATACCAGTATATACATTTCCTTTTGTTCAGTGTCTTCTGTTCCCTCATTCTCTCCCAGTCCCTGTCTCCTGTCTCCATTCATGAGTTTTATAGTTCACTGTCTTCAGTGTCCAGTGAGCTCCACTGCTATATACTTTATCACCCTTTTCCCCTCAAGTTCTGGGCACCCTTCCTGAATACATCATAATAAGATAAGGAAGATAGAATAATCAAAAAGTAAAAACTGAAATAAAAAGAAAGAAAAGAAAAAGAGGTCTCTTAACTTCCATATCTTGCAGTTGGTTTTAGTATGTATATTATTTTACATAACTATGAAGAGGCACATAGACATTGTGCCTTGTGTTTCCTTCCTAAGCGTATCCTCTTCTGTGTGTGAGTCATATGTGACTCTTAATGTTCTGTTCATAATCACCGATGAAGTCCAGTGGTTTTTCTTAGGCTTCTTAGCCATTTGTCTTTCCTCTCCTGTGAAATGCTTTCACCACTGTTAGGTTGTCTTGATTTCTAGGAATTCCTAAAATGTGCTGGACACTAGTTTTATGAGTATTAATGAATGTATGCACATTGGTATGTGTATACTTTTTGCATATGTATACACATATTATATATGTATGTATCTATACATATTATATATGTATGTATCTATACACACATGCATGTTTATACATATGTGTGTGTAGATACGTATATTTTCTTTGAAGGTTACTGGATGGTTTCTTCATTCTTATATGAACTGAAGTTCTTACTTTAACAGCCAGTTCAGCAGTCTTTTCCTGTATCGTTATGCTGTATTCTAAGAACATGCCTTCCGACTTTGCTATTCAAAGAAGTCTTCCTCCATTTCTCTGGGGAGTTTTCATCCTGCCTTTTACACTTGGGACATGATAGCTGTAGCGCGGACTTTGTCACTGGTCTGGTTTCTCTAACGGCTCGTGTGGGGACAGGCATTTGCAGCTCTGGCGACGTCAGCCCTGCTTGCATCCTCCCAGAGGGTTTCTTGTGTGCTGGAGCCCGGTCGGCCTCTCCTGCCCCGCCTTGCCCTGTTCTCATTATTGTGTTCTTGAATTAGGTAGGTGAGATAGGGCACTCATGCCTGGCGCTTGTTTCTGGACTAGTCCTGACCTTTGCTTTTAAGTTGGCTTGTGAGGTTACATGACAGCTCATAAATTAGCCTGAATCCACTGACTAAAGAGAATTCATGTTTTTGTTTTTGTTTCTAACAGAGCATTGGTACTGAGGACCACTGTTGCATTCATTCACCCTTTCTCTCCTAAACCTCCCCTCCCCCAAAGATGGAAAAATAAATCAACAAGACAAAAATAAAAGGAAGAAAAAGCCTCTTGTTTCCATTTCCTGGAGTTCCTTTCAATAAATATTATTTTATGTGATCAGAGACACACAAACATTGTACCTTTGTGTTCTTCCCTTGAGAGTATCCACCTCTGGTCTCACTACGTGTGAATACCCGGAGTTTTGTTTTAATCTTGATGGTTATGACTTCTCCCGTGATGTTGAATGTGTTCGGAGGGGGCCGGGAAGTAGACATTGGGGTCTCTTTTGTGATCCTCGGGGGAAGCATTCCACCTTGCACTACTGACTTAGGCTGGTTATTGTTTGCCGTGCTGACAAAGGTACATGGCTCACAGTCATAAAGGGATCTTGAGGTGTATCAGTCCCCTTTTCTCCTGTGATCATGTGTGGTAATATGCTTTTGCTTGTCTAATCTCCTAGTGTGATAAATAGTAGATTTCCTAGTATAGCACTCCTCATGGATAAATCCAAATTGGTCCTAGGATAAATCCGAATTGGTCATGCTGGATATAGTCTTTAATGCATCACAGGATTAAGTCTGTTGACATCGCCTGGCTATAACAGCAGCACGTGGAAGTCAAGTTTCTCTTTCCTTTGGAACATGTCTTTAACCACTTATGGATTCTTCACTGTGTCCTGATACATAATGGTAGCAGTTGTGCTGGTTACTTGTCACAATGACACCGGGATGTTTTGTTTGGAAGTGTCATTTCTTTTCAGTCTTTCTCTTGAACTTAAGAAACTCCTATTTCTTCTGTGGAACACAGACGTTGTATGCACAAAGCGAGCATAGTTAAATAAGGCAAATGTGGAGGAATCTGTTTGAGGCAGTTCTCTGTGCGAGTGGCGTTAAAGTCAGAATCTTGGCCCGCTCAGTGTGCACTTTTGTGGCATATGCTTGCCTTGTAATCCGCATTCGAGATCGGCTACTGGGTTTGTTTGGGTTTCATTCACTGGGTGTCACCGTTCATGCAGGGGGAGTGCGCCCCTTCAATCATGGGGCGAATCCCAGGTTGTGAGTACATCTTCTTGCTGAACCTGTCCTGCTGTTGACAGTTAAGGGCTATCAGTCCCAGGGGGGTCTTCCAAAAGTAACCGTATTTTGTTGCTTCTCTCAGAAATTATCTCTCTTGGTGTTTTATACACTGCAAGTGGTGCTACTGATGTGCGGGAGAATTACGATGTTTTCAGATTTCTGAAATCAGATTTTCAGTAAGTAATCATGAGCATAGCGACATTGTCAATTCAGAGTACTTCCCGTTTTAGTATGCGGAGCACCTCTGCTCCCTCGTGTCTCTCTGCACGCCGTGTTCTGCTCTGCTGCAGAGGTGTGTGGAGGGTGTTTGATAAGATGAACAAACGAAGACAGAAAGTGCTCGGAGCGGGGCGTCTCTCCAGCCCTCCCGGAGCTGCTGTTAGGAAGGCCGCTGAGGCGTTCAGGAAGGATGGGTTGGGCTTTGAGTGGGGATGTGTAGTGGGGCTCAGGGGTCTGCAGCGTGGCAGGCAAGTGGGCGGCCTCTAGCGTTCTAATTTCTTCAGCCTTGGTGCTCACACGCAGCGGCTCCCAGTGTTCTTACTGTTGTTGAGGGTTGAGCACACGCCGCTTTTAGAGGAACTCTCATTCTCACAGAGATGCGCATGTCGAGAGTGTGAGTGGACTTGGACTGGCTCCCGGAGCCCAGTGAGTGTTTCGGGTGGAGTCACGTCAGGTGAGCGTGCCTTCCCGCCTGTGCCCACACTGGGGCGCCCTGCCCTGCTGCCGCGTAGGCCCTTGGCACAACGCTGAGGTCATGTGTGGTGTCGGGGCTCCCCTGCTCGGGCCTGCTCTTTATTAATGCGACCTGCTCCCGTTGAGTGAGCACAGCATCTGTACCTTCCCTGTGCAGGCCACTTGGAAAGTGCCTGGGCATGATGGGGGCATGGGGGCTGCAGCCCCCTGGAGAATGCCAGGAACATGGGGGGAAGGGGGACGCGGGGGACACCGTGCCCTCCATAGCACTTGGCCAAGACCCACATCCCCAGAGCTGGGGAGGGCACCCGGAACTGTCTTGGCCCCGTGCCAGCGTGCAGGAGGGGCTCTGCGGAAGGGCCTGGGGCCGGACGGCAGTGTCCTGTGGCTGACGCCTTTTGCTTGACAGCCTAGCAAGCCACCTGCTTCCCGGTTTGGCTGCTCAGGAGTCCCTGTCCACCAACACATTGCCCAGTGTGCTTTGGAGCCGTTGGGGACCCTGCCCCGGGTGTGAGGAGATGGTGAGGTCTCAGCAGTGGACGGAGCCTGCACATTCTCCCGCGAGCCTTTCCGAGCACGTCTCCTTTCCCCTCTGCCGGAGCCCTTAGGGAGAGGACTCCCCGAAACGGTTTCCTCTAAAGGCCCCTCGCTCCCCGTCTCAGACGAAGGATCTCAGGGGCAGAGGCCGTGTGGCCGTGTACTTGGGCAGTGGCGGCGCATAGCAGGCCAAGAAGGGCTGAGGGGCCCCCAGCCCGTGGGGCCTTGGGGTGCAGCAAGGGCCCTGAGTATCCATCCACGTGTACCCCAGGAAGTGCTGGCCTTAGTTTGTACCCTTTCAAGTGTCACTTTGTTACCCTTTTTTTTTTTTGGCCAGTCCTGGGCCTGGGACTCAGGGCCTGAGCACCGTCCCTGGCTTCTTCCCGCTCAAGGCTAGCACTCTGCCGCCTGAGCCACAGCGCCCCTTCTGGCCGTTTTCCATATATGTGGTGCTGGGGAATCGAACCGAGAGCTTCATGTGTAGGAGGCAAGCGCTCTTGCCACTAGGCCATATTCCCAGCCCCACTTTGTTACCCTTTGAAAATGATGACTTGGAAAACCGTAACATGAAACTGGTCATTTTATGCTCAATACAGTCCTTGAAGACTGCATGCATTTATGTAGCACGCATCGGGCGTGCGGGGAGAGGCCCTCTCCTCCCGGTGGGCCCTCAGTACTTTGGCCCTGTGACGGTCACCCATGCGAGGGTGCTGTTGGTGATCCTTGGGGACACCACCCAGTGCCCTCAGCCAGCGCCTTCGTGGTGTGAGAAAGGGGAAGACAAGGCTAGGAGTGTGGGCGGGTGTGGAGTGTTTGCCTAACTCGTATGAAGCCCCATATTCCATCCTAGCACCACCCATAAAATAGGAGAAGCAAAACAGCAAAAGCAAGAACACATCGGAGCCCGGTTCTCCCAGGTCTTGTTAGGCGGGTTGGGCCCCACGCACCTGGGGCTTTCTGAGGGGTTCCGGGCCCCTCCACTCACCAGTTCCAGAGGATTTCAGAAGGGAGTTTTTGTTAAATGATCCCAAGGGACTTTGGGATTAGAAATAATGTTTGCACTTTCAAAGAGGAGCATGAGTCAGTTGAAGTAGTTTAATTAAGACAAATATCAAAGGGATCCCGCAGCGTCAGTGCGGGCTGCAGGGCTGCTAGGCCCACCCCCCCCCGGCCCCCGGCCGCAGTGCCCGTGCCTCCTGGCTGCGCTGAGCTCCAGGCAGCTCCATCCAACTGCTCCAAGTCCTTCGGAACGTGAGGTGATCAGGCAGTGGATCGGTTTGGGTTTGTGCTGGAAATGCTACAGCAGCCTGCCCCTGGGACCAGATCCCACCCTCCCAGCCCCAGCACGGCCCTGGTCAGGTGGGGAGTCGGGAGGGGAGCTGTGCCTTGCTGGGGAGCAGGGAGCATATGGAGCTCAAGCCTAATGGGCTGCTTGAGGCAACTAGGAGGGGCAGAGGTTGGTTCAGGGTCCTGGGGTGTGGCCAGAGGTCAACCGGGATCTTGGGGGCCAGGGATGGGTGCTCACTTCTTGGTGTTATCTCATTTCCTGCAGGCCATTCTTGAGGCCTTGGGTGGCTGGGAGAATGGGCTCTGGACGGAAAGCCGCGAGCCCAAAGCACCCTGAGAAACAGAAGCAGCAGGCATTGGTGAGAGAGGGCCCAGAGACACTGAGGCCAGGGAGAGAAGGAGTGGCAGGTCAGGTACCTGGAGACTCAGTCAGAAGTTTGTGTTTGTGATTAGGGTCTGGGGAGTGCCTGGGGTGGCAGTGTTACCTGTTCCCTGTCTCAGTAGCTCCCTTCGCTGTGGTCCCTGGGGCACAGAGGTGTGAGCAGGGAGTGCCCAGGGACACTGGGCCAGGCAGTGACGGGGGTGATGTCGGGAGCGTCACGGGGACACTGGGCCAGGCAGTGACAGTGTTGTCTGGAGAGTCACGGGGACACTGGGCCACGCAGTGACAGTGTTGTCAGAAGAGTCACCAGGGACACTGGGCCAGGCAGTGACAGTGTTGTCCGGAACGTCACCAGGGACACTGGGCCAGGCAGTGACGGGGGTGATGTCGGGAGCGTCACCAGGGACACTGGGCCAGGCAGTGACAGTGTTGTCTGGAGAGTCACCAGGGACACTGGGCCAGGCAGTGACAGTGTTGTCAGAAGAGTCACCAGGGACACTGGGCCAGGCAGTGACGGGGGTGATGTCGGGAGAGTCACGGGGACACTGGGCCAGGCAGTGACAGTGTTGTCTGGAGAGTCACCAGGGACACTGGGCCAGGCAGTGACAGTGTTGTTGGGAGAGTCACCGGGACACTGGGCCAGGCAGTGACGGGGGTGATGTCGGGAGCGTCACGGGGACACTGGGCCAGGCAGTGACGGGGGTGATGTCAGGAGAGTCACCAGGGACACTGGGCCAGGCAGTGACAGTGATGTCGGGAGAGTCACGGGGACACTGGGCCAGGCAGTGACAGTGTTGTCCGGAACGTCACCAGGGACACTGTGCTAGGCAGTGACAGTGTTGTCGGGAGAGTCACTGGGACACTGGGCCAGGCAGTGACGGGGGTGATGTCGGGAGCATCACCAGGGACACTGTGCTAGGCAGTGACAGTGTTGTCGGGAGAGTCACTGGGACACTGGGCCAGGCAGTGACGGGGATGATGTCGGGAGCGTCACGGGGACACTGGGCCAGGCAGTGGCCATGTTGGTGGTATTGGAGGTGAGTCACCTGTTGGAACTGGCACCCTTTGGAGGTTGCTTAGTGGGGACACTGCACAGAGTGCAGATTCCCTGATTGTCCACAGGCTGAGCTCAAGCAGGCACGAGCACCTGCTACGGTGCAGGCAGAGAAAGAGACAGTGTCATCCTGTATGGAACCTCTCTTTGCTATCAGCCCGCCCGCCTGCCCAGAAGTCATTTATATTTTATGCGTGAGCTACTAGTGCCTTTATTTACATGGCACGAGGATAAAAAATACATCATTAAAAATAGGATTTCATCTTGTCAAAAGAGATCAAGTAGAGTTAAAACTCGATAAGTTCAGCTGTCTTAATAGTTTTCGTTATCTGGCAAAACATTTGCGGGCTGAAGTTTTCCCATGATGCTCTTAGCAGTGCAGCTGTGGAAAGGCGGGCACTGCATTTCCAGAGGTCAGCGAAGCAGAGGCCTGGGGCAGTGGCGGGGTGAGGGGAGACGGTGATGGCCGGTCGTCGTGTTCATGGGGGGCTTGGGCTGCCACCCACGGCTGCCTGTCCAGGCTGCTGCTTTCCTGTGGTCCTGGCATCGCTTCTCACCCTGTGTGGGTGGAACTGGGTCTCTGCCCTGATTTCAGGGTTGGGCCGACAGAGGCTGGTGCTTGGAGCTGACTCTAGAGTGCAGGCTCCATGACTGTGGGAGACCTGGGTCACAGAGCACCGTCCCTGCCGGTAGGCTGTGTGGTGGGGCACCGCTGCTCCAGCAGACTGGTCTCTGTGCTCCTCTGCGTGCCTCCAGGGGAGGGAGCCAGCTCCGACCCATTGCAGTACTTCAGTGCTGGGCTGCTAAAGGCCAGTGAGTAGAGGGGTGTGTGTGTGTGTGTGTACGTGTGCGTGTGCATGCACACGTGTGTACATATCTGCTGCCCGTGGTTGTCATCACTGTGTGCTGGTCCTGGCCAGCCCTCAGGAAGGGGACCTTCACATGCCATCGGGCACTCAAGGCTGTCTCTAGCAATGTGGCCTGCCTGCTTCTTGTCTGCTCTGGTGGCATCCTGCTTCTCTCCTACCCGGAGTCCCCAGAACACCTCATCTGTGCTCAGCTGTACCTCAGTGCCCACTGCCAGATGCCCAGCTTTTGGCTGGCATGTCTTCATTGCGTGTCTTAGGCTGCTGTTAAGGTGCCATGGCTTGTGGTGTGGCTGTGTGTAGTCCACGTGGGCATTGCCCCTGCCTGCCTGCCTGCCTGCCTGCGGCTTCCCACCACGCAGCTGAGACTCCTGAGAGGGAGCAGGCAACCAGAGGGAGGCGTGCTTGAGTGTGTCTCCTAGGCCAGGGAGGTCAGCTGCGTCCAGAGGAGGCAGTAGGACCTGAGCTGGCTAGCAGGCTCTGTGCAGTGTGCCCTCCATACAACAGCCAGAACCAGGGTGCTGCTGGGAGAAGGCTTTGGGCAGGGCAGACAGCAGGGGGCCCACACGGGGGTGGCATGGAGCCCGTGAAGGGCTGTAAGCTGTGGAGGCATGTGCACATTTTCTGGGGTTGTGTGGCGCCTTGGTGACATCCATCTCATAATGAAGGTGGAGGAGGTGAGTGGGGATGAGAGACGATGAGGGAGGATTACGTGAATATGCATTGGAGGAGGCTGGGGCAGCCCGTGATCTGGGTAGCAGAATGTTTAAATGTGTCTTCCTGGGAGATGATGACTTCCAAGAGTTTAAAGGCATCTGTTTACCCCATTAGAAAAAAATCAGACCGTCCATTCTTCCAGCTGTATTCCACCCATCCACCGTTCATCTGTGCATCCATCTCTCCACCATCCCCTCCCCTCTGCACCTGTCCACCTCCGGAAGTATCCACTGATAGGCCAGGTGCTAAGGCACTGCCCGCCCACCTGGCCCTAGATCGCCGTGTACTCTCACGGCCTGTGGAGGGCCCCTGGGTCGGCTACCGGGAGCCAGGCCGGTGGAATGGCAGAGCTAGGCGTCCATGAGACACTGCACAGGGCCTGGGAGTCACTGAAAAGGCTATTGGACTTTTTACAAGGAAGTTAAGCTGTAGTTGTTGGTATTTGTGTTCATGCTTTCATGCTAGGGATACAGAGTGAAAAATAACACGCACTAAACTATATAACATGCACTATACTAAAAGTATAGGAATGAATGCATTTAACGTTCCCGCTGTGTGTGTCCCTTGCTTCACCGCCTGTTGTGTTTTCTTTCAGATTTTTGAAAGAATCTTGTTCATATGGGCCATCCGTCACCCCGCCAGTGGATACGTGCAGGGGATAAACGACCTTGTCACTCCTTTCTTTGTGGTCTTCATTTGTGAGCACATAGGTAAGATCAGATCACATATTTCAAACTTGGTCTGTTGATTTGCGTATTTATACCAATATTGAAAATTGGAATTATGTTTGATGGCAATTAATGATAGGGTAGTAGTTTTAGGCATTGATGCTAGCTTTAAAAATACCTTTTAAATCCTTATGCTGAACAGCTTTCAATGTTATGGTGCAGTCACAATTATTATTATTATTATTATTATTATTATTATTATTATTATTTGGCCAGTCCTGGGGCTTGAACTCAGGGCCTGAGCACTGTCCCTGGCTTCTTCTTGCTCAAGGCTAGCACTCTGCCACTTGAGCCACAGCGCCACTTCTGGCCTTTTCTATGTGGTGCTGAGGAATTGAACCCAATGCTTCATGCATGCGAGGCGAGCACTCTACTGCTAAGCCACATTCCCAGCCTCACAGTCACTACTATTATTACCATTATTTTTGTTTTTGTTGGTTGTGGGCCTTGAACTCTGGACCTAGGCTCTGTCCCTGGGCTCTTCAGCTCAAGGCTGTCACTCTACTACTTGAGCCACAGTGCCACTTCCGGTTTTCTGGTTGTTAATTGGAGATGAGTCTCATGGATTTTCTTGCCTGGGCTGGCTTTGAACTGTGATCCTCAGATCTCAGCCTCTTGAGTAGCTAGGACTACAGGCATGAGCCACTGGCGCCCAGCTACAGTCACAAATATTAATGTCTGCTTTTTAATAATGGGTGAAGTGAAATGAATATATTTTGGAGTTTGGTTTATTTTAGTGGCCATCAGAACACTGACTTTAATGGGTTGGAGTTAAATGGAAAGGTTAGGACATGTACTATTAGGCGAATGCTTTGCTTGCTTACACTCTAAAAACCAAATTGTGGTGTTTCATCACTTCCTGCTTCTAGCAGCATTTCCTTTTGTGGCAATATTAATTACATTCACAATGACTAGATTCACAGTGGTTTGGATGGGGTTGTGCTGTTTTTGGGTATTGTAAATTTCTCTTTTATTTATATTAGGATAGCAAACTGTAATATGACATTACTGGTTTAAATTTAGAAAAATATCTGATAATGCTGTTTATTTTGAACCAATTTTGAACCACAGAAAGGAGGGGCTTTACTCCTCAGTGGAGCACTAAGTGTCTTCATGTTCCCCCACGCCGCGTTCCTTCCCTGTGTGTCACTGTGGTGAAATGCCAGGTGTAAACAGCCCAAAGGAGGCTTTACAGAGTCCATGGTCACTTGGGCTTGGGCAGAAAACTGTGGCAGGTAGGGGTAGTTATGCCTTCCTACTTCTTCACCTCATGGTGGACAGGAAGTAGGCAGGGGGGAATAGGCAGTGTTATAACCTTGAACAGCAGGCCCCCTTCAGACTAGCTTCCTCCAGCTAGGTCCCATTTCTTCATGGCTCTCCTGCCTCCCACACTAGTGTCCACCCGCCGGAGATCAAGTGTTCAGCACACGAGTCTGTTGGGGACATGACTCTAGTACTTGTCTTGGTGTTGGCTGACTTTTGGGCAGTTATGACTTTGGCCATATGAATCTCCAGGCCACTTCAGCCCCCTCCCCCATTATGGTAATCCGCAGAGACTGGGTTCCCTTAAGGCCAGACCGTCCTCGGAGGATGAGGGCCTAACCACTCAGTGGGCTTTATTGCAGCCCCCCTCACCTCATTTCCATTTGTGATTTCATAGGAGGTCTTTTCATCACCAAGCAACTAATGAGAACCACCGCTGCTCGCCCCCTAATAGTCTCTTAAGTAGGGAGAGGCTGCTCTTGAGAGCGCCCACATTCTGCCTCTCACCCCTCACTTGACAGCTAATGAAAATGTTCCTAATGATCCTGGAACAGTAGGACCTCTGTCAGTAGCCCTCAGAGTTGTTAATTGAAAGAAGACTTTCAACTGAGATGTGATTAGAGAATTGATATTCTATGTTAAATAGACCATTTAATTAATGTGGTAAATAAGTTTGCCTTAACTACTTTACCACCAACTTAGGTTGTAAGACCCGGGCGGTTCTTCATGCATTTGCCTGACTATTAGCAAGACAGGACAAGGGACATGACCGCGATGCTAATTGTCTGGTAGAAAGGGCCACTGGAGAAAATGGAGTTTGTGCTCTGTAAATGGAGTCGTCTTCTGGGCGTAGAGAGAAGCTTCCTGCAATCTTTGCCATGCATATGCAAGCACACACACACCCTGTGCGCACACACCATCCCTACAGACACACGCAAGAACACACCACACCTTTAGTGCATCTCAGTCTTGTTTTGGCACATTTTTGTGAAAGGGATCGTTTGTTTCTGGTGGTTGAAGTTAATGTGGCCATTTTAAACACTTTGGTCCTGGACTGCGGCTGGGCTTGTCCCCAGGCCTGAGGAACGCTCGTTACGCAGCCCAGGCCCACTTTTCATGGTGTGAAATGCCTCACATTTGTCTTCATTGCTTCCGGGCTGTACTTTGGTCATCTTGCAGACCTCCATGGAGACTCTCATGGAGATGGCTCTCATGAAGAGCACTGGAGTGTGGGAGTGATCTCTGCCCAGCTCTGCAGACACTGCCTGATTACCCTGGCCTGCTGCTGTGGTGGGCATGCAGGTGAACGGGGAATGTGCCTCCTGCCCCTTCGGAGCTCCTGGTGGTGGCAGGGAGGACAGATTTTAGACGAGTAATTAAAAAGTTAATTAACGTAATTAACATTCCTGTTATCAGGAGACAGCCCAGCCCATCATGAGAGCCCATCCCAGCCTGGGGGCCAGAGCAGGCAGCCCAGCCCACTGTGAGAGCCCATCCCAGCCTGGGGGCCAGAGCAGGCAGCCCAGCCCACTGTGAGAGCCCATCCCAGCCTGGGGGCCAGAGCAGGCAGCCCAGCCTACTGTGAGAGCCCATCCCAGCCTGGGGGTCAGGGGAGGCAGCCCAGCCCACTGTGAGAGCCCATCCCAGCCTGGGGGTCAGGGGAGGCAGCCCAGCCCACTGTGAGAGCCCATCCCAGCCTGGGGGTCAGGGGAGGCAGCCCAGCCCACTGTGAGAGCCCATCCCAGCCTGGGGGCCAGAGCAGGCAGCCCAGCCCACTGTGAGAGCCCAGCCCAGCCTGGGGGTCAGGGGAGGCAGCCCAGCCCACTGTGAGAGCCCATCCCAGCCTGGGGGTCAGGGGAGGCAGCCCAGCCCACTGTGAGAGCCCATCCCAGCCTGGGGGTCAGGGGAGGCAGCCCAGCCCACTGTGAGAGCCCATCCCAGCCTGGGGGCCAGAGCAGGCAGCCCAGCCCATCATGAGAGCCCATCCCAGCCTGGGGATCAGGGGAGGCAGCCCAGCCCATCATGAGAGCCCATCCCAGCCTGGGGATCAGGGGAGGCAGCCCAGCCCATCATGAGAGCCCATCCCAGCCTGGGGGTCAGGGGAGGCAGCCCAGTGCTATGCTGTCTGACTTGAGAGAGGTTGTAGGAGTGAAGAGGGCCTGGCACAGAGACCAGGCTTTCCACAAGTCCCAGGTGGGACTCAGTGGAAGGAGTGGGACAGGAGGTGGATGGTGGTCCTGCCTAGGACCGCAGTGTCAAGCAGGAGTATTGCCTGGGGATTTGGAAGGGAGCGCTGTGCAGAGGATGGATTGGAAACGGGCTCGGGTGCCAGCATTCTAGGTTGTAAGGCCCTGGCAGGCTGGTGTGCTGGTCCAGGGTTTGTGCTTGTGCAGAGTGGTGGATACAGCCTCCCGGGAATCACCAGTGTGAGGAAAATGGAGGACGGAAAAAGAATAGGCTGGACTTGATCATCAACAGGTGAGGCCTGTTTATTGCCAGTGAGGGGCACAGACCTTCCTGCAGGTTTGGAGGTTGTGCAAGGGGGTGAATTTGGGATCAGGCTCATAGGAGGTCTGAGCAAGGAGGCAGAGGTTAATGAAGAAGCCCTGAGGGCCAGGACGTTGGGACTCTACGTTTTAGGGAGATCTGTGCATAGGTAGCTTTGCATACATCCCTTACCTGTTTGGCTACAGATCACTGACATGGGTTCCGGTTCCTGTACCCTCCCTGAACCCAGGACTGGCTTTTGCATGTGATGGACTATGCAGAGAAGGGCTCAGCTTAAAGGCCATTGCCTCCTCTGCCTTGGTTTCTAACCTCCGCTCCTACGGAGAAACAGTACAAAACTGAACCAACACCAGGAAGAAGCTAAGGATGGCTGGAGAGGCTGCAGCCCAGCCCCAGTACTTCATGCCTTCCAATGGAGGCTTATTAATTGCACTAAGATGGCAACCGTGAGGAGGTGGCAGGGGGAGGGGAGGGAGGGAGAGAGGGGAGCTACACAGCGCCAGCGAGGGTGGGTCTGTCCCCATCATCACATTAACTGCAATTCGCTCTCTCCTCCTCCTTGCTTCTCCTGCCGTGGCACCTGTGGACGCCTCTGGCTTCTGCTTGGCACTTTCTCCACTGCCACCGTCCTCAGGCTCATTTTCCAGGTGCCCCAGAAGCAGAGCATTTCCAGGCTGCGTCTCTGGGTGAGCACACCTCTGTGCGCATTCTCTCTCCATTTTCACCAACCACCCGGCGCCTTGTCTTCAGAGCAAATTAATTTCTCTCATCGTCAGCCCTGAAATAAAGTCACTGATGACAGACAGACACTTCATTTTTCCCTCATAATTCATTCACCCTTAAGGAAAAGTTTCATAAGTAATTAAATTGATTTTCCTTTCTATTTGGGACACGGATCTATTTAGAACAGCAAAGTAATAGAAAGGCTGATTTCTCAGCGCGATCCCTCTGGGAGGTGGCAATCTGTACCACCAGCGACAAGCCCTTCCCGGGACGAGTGGCAGGGAGCCTCGGTGGACAAGGAGCCAAGCGTGCAGTGTCTCTTCCTAATTGACATGTGCTGTATATATTACATTCCGAAGGGTTTTCACCGGCACTTTCTGGATCCAGGAAGGCTCTTAAATATTAATGTAGTTTGAACCCGTCTTGAATACTATTCAATTCTTATTACTGAAGCAAAACCTTAGACATCTGACATTAATGGCATAGCTAAGCAGCTGTAAGAGTGTGACCAGAGTAGCCATTTCTAATTACCACCAGAGCCACTGAAACTTCCCCCAAGAAACAAATGGCACTGGTGAAGGTGGGCCTTTGGGAGTCAGTCAGACATCTCTATAAAGCGGAGCCTCTTGCCTACATATACAGCATATTTTCCCTGTGTCACTCAGAATGAAAAAACACAAAGACAAGACAAAAACAAAAGACGGCTCCATTACTGATGAGTAAAGTAGGCAACACACAGGGTAGCCTGCTAACAAAGAATCTGAGAACACGGGAACATCTTTTCCTGGGCCTGGAGCCCAGCCTGCTCCAAGGCCCCATGACCTTGTCCACTCTTCCCCACAGCGAGCGGGGTGGCCTTTCAAGAGGACCTCCAGCATGCATACACTGCTGGTCTGGCATCTCACATGCCGGGGTGGGGAAGACTACCACTTCCAAGGCCACATTGTTCTTCCTGAAAGAGGGCAGGAGTGGGGCCCAGAGCCAGGGTATACAAGGTCCCTTACGCCACAACACCTATCTTCCAACTTGAAAAATCAGCTGGCTACCCTGCACAGCTCTTCTGTGCACTGGACTCCATCTAGGAAACCCCCTCCACCCAGAGCCAAGGGCCAGCCTCTCTGGGGGATCCGACCCCCTGAACATCATCAGTTCTCTCTCTCTCTCAAATCCGGGAGGTAAACGAAGCCCTCTGCCACTCACTGTCCTGGGAAACAAGAGCCCTGCATCCCCGCGTCCATGGGGGCCACATCTATGGACTCTAAAACTTGGGAGATTTTTATCAAAAACCTGAGTCTATACCAAATACAGGTGGGTACTGCTTCTTCTTAGTTCCTAACAACTGTTTATGTGACGCTGACATCATATTAGGTACCATACATCGTTTAGCGACTTAAAATACAGAAACAAGATGAACAGGTTGTATGCAAGCAGTAGGATTTGTACATAGGGACTTGAGCACCTTTAGCTTTTAGCATCCACAGGAGATCCTAGAGCCATATCTCTATACCGATGCAGTTGCACTTGCTCACTAACCACCCTAATGGAGCCCATGGAGCCCAGACCACATCTGTATTGTAAATACTGGTGCCAAGTTTCACACCCATTGATATAGTCTTTCATCATTCTGGGTTCCTTTTTACACTGTTGAAACACAATCATGATTTCAAATATCAACTCTATCTCTAATCGGCTTAACATTACCTCTAATTCCTTTTCTTGTTTTCAATTGTCAAAACACTATACTTTTGAAAAGCTTTGATGGCTCATAATTTTGTTGAAGACAGCCATCTTATTTGCTTCATAATTGCAAAGGACTCTCGCTGTTAGACTTATGAACATAAACTAGAATGCTCAAACCAATGGACATTTTCATCTCTTCACTATTTCCTTCTAATCACCTCTCAGATACACATGAACCCTCAATAGTTAATTTATTCATGAACTTATCATTTGACCAGCAAACATCATAAAAGATGTCTTTAACAAAAGGGGACTGTGGTGTTAGATGCTCCTCAGAGGTCCAGATGTTAGAAGCCTGCTCTCTAGGTGCTGAGATTGGATTGGTGGAACCGCTGAGAGGCGGGTCCTAGTGGGAGTTCCTTGGGTCTCTGGCAGAGGGCCCTGAAGGGCAGTGGAACCCCAGCTCCTTCTCCTTATGCTGTGACTGGTTTTGCACCGCCATTCACTCCGTGCAGTGATGTAGGCAGTAGAAACAAAGCAACAGGGCCTTTCAATCACATACAGAACCTCCAACACAGAAAATCTAGCATTGATTGTCCTAGGTTAAGCATCTCAGGGATCTTGTTACAGTGATGGAACGCTTAAAAAACAACAACCAAGCACAGCCTGCAGAATGACTAACAGGTTGGGAAACCACATTTCTCTCCATGTCCTTGAAATAACATTCACATCAACACTTGACTTTGAGAACATTCATCTGTACACTTCACCTGAAGCTGCAAAGTCTGAGAATTTGTTTATATGATCAGTGCCACCAGCATCGTTAGTGTCCAGAAAGCTGCTTTCAGTCTATCGGCATTCATCTTCTGATTCATTTCTTAATGCTGAAACATCGTCTTCTGCCAACTTTCCTCTCACTCCCATTGGGGGTAGCAAATAAGAAATTCTACATCTTCACTGTGTGCAATGCAAGCTTTAAATCTTAAAAAGGACTTAAAATGGTGTTTCCAGATTCCATTTGTAGTCTTGAAGGAGATTCCAATCAACTGGCAGTTCAAAAGGAAACCAGGCCAGTACAGGAGAGTGTTTGAACCACTGTGCTACTCTTGATGCCACCTCTCAGTCCTGTTGGGAATAAATGGTCACATGGTAAAAGAGAACTATGGAGATACGATAGCAAACGGTTTCCCGATATGGGAAAAATCTAGTAGCGTTAAAATCTAACAGTATACCTTAGCTTTACATTTTGTAAAGGGTGGGTCCAATGGATCTCAGGGGTAACCACAAATGAACATGGATTTGTTCTGTTTTTCCTTCTTTGAAGAACAGAATAAAAGTCATGACGCAGCTGGACACAATGCTACACCCATGCAATCCCAATACTTGGGAGATTGAGGCAGGAGGACGGCGTGAGCCCAAGGCTTTGAGACTAGCCTGGGCAACAGACAAACCAAATCTCCAAAAAATGAAGGAGAAGAGGGAGGCAGGAGCGGGTGAAGGGATGGGGGGATGAGGAGGAGAATGAGCAGGAGGAAGGCTGTAACGTACAGTTGCAGCCTAAGGACACCCCACCCACCCGCCCACTCCGAGACCACCCGGGGGCCTTGTGTGTGTCCTCACACGACCAGCATCGCATTTGTGAGGTGTAAAGTGTCACGCATGACCCCACATTTACAGAACCCACGACCTTTAAGACAATCCCCAAGACAACCTAATTGCATTATGAAGAAAATTGGTTTGCTTTTGGAGACTAATAGTTTTGCTTTTACTAGTCCCTGAGTTTATAACTGAAAAAAATCCTCAGGCACGTGAGAGAGGCTGGGTGGCTAATGTATTCTCTGCCAGGCAGGTAAGTACTCAAGCCTACCTTTCTGCTCTGCCGCGCTGGCATGTCTGCACACATGGGTGCCCAGGAGCCGGGCTCGCGCTCCACTGTCGACTGTCTATTCCTTCCTCGAGGGCTCCAGTTCAGAGCCTGAGCAGCTGACAGCCCTTGTCCAGAAGCCGACAGGAAGATCCATAATTACCTACAGGCTGTCTTACGCTCTGCTGATCTGACCGTCCACAGCTGATGTCTGCTAATGGAGGTTATCACAGGAGGGTCTGGATGCGGGTCCTGGCCCCAGGCTCAAGTGGCTAGGCACTCGTCAAGAACACACACTTGGCACTATTTGAGGCACTTACCTGGTAAGTTGCTTCTGGAAGGTTCTTGTGTTTGGAGGAGAGGTTCTCCCTCCTTCCCTGGGTGAGCCCGTACAGGGAGCTGAGGGCTCATGCAGATCTGAGAAGAACCTGGCCCTCGTAGGACCTACCTGCTGGGCAGTCTTGGGAACGCTGAGCGCCTTGCTGAGCCGCCCTGCCTCGCCTGGCCACAGAGCAGAGGCAACAGCATGTCCTGGCAGCACAGGCGGGGAGAGAGCGCAAGGAATGAGTGACAGATGCAGCATGGCCAGCACGCTCTGGTGCCTAGGACTGCAGCCACGTGTGATGACTTCTCTAAGGTAGCCAGCCCAGGGCCAGGCCAGGGCCCTCAGACCCCACTGTGACGCAGATGCCACTCGTGACCAGATGGCAGAAAACAGCTCAAGGCAGGGGACCCAGACAGAGCCTCGTGGTGAGGAAGGCCAGAGATGGCATCTAAGGAAAAACAACAGCCACAGGGCCAAGACAAAGAGCCGCCCATGGCCCAGGCTGCAGACAGGCCTGGCCCAGGTGCCCGGGGAAGCGCCACAGCTCAGGCTGCTTCCAGACTCGGGAGGGCAAGCTGGAACCCCAAGAGAGAAGTTACCCAGATTTCATATTAAATGCTGATGACCGCTCGTTTTTCCAAGAACTTTGGGAGGCTCATTATTTCTACCCTGAACTTTGAAATGCCAGCACAGCACTCGGGGTGGGAGCCAAGGGTGTCGATAGCTCCAATTTCCTCTGAAAATGAAGGGACCCTAACAGCATTTCACTATTGTCTGACTGGTCTTCAGAACATCACCTATGTATTCAACTAAATCTAACTGCTGAAGCAGACATGGTTTGTCCCAGTCCTCTGAACATGAACTATCTACCAACCTTCCTCTCTCTGTGTCCCTCCCCCATCTCTCCCTCTCCCTGTCTGTCTGTCTCTAGCTTGGATGATACCTAAGACAACCTTTCTTTCCATTTCAAAATGCACTACCATCTTCACTGCTGAGCACACTGGAACAGCACCCAGCTCAACCTGACAAATGAACTGCTGGCTTTGAAACCTTCGTGGCCACACTCCGAGGCCCGCTGGACCCTGGCACCTTAAGACAATCCTAGCTAACCAGAAAAACCAGCGTCACTATGACTTACCAAGCTTCTAACCACAAAATCAATAGCTTCCTAAAGAAGACATTGCTCTCCTTCCTCCCTTCGCTGGGGGTGTGCTCAGGAAGATGGTGCCGCCCCAGGTCCAGACTGCCTTCCTGGACACTGCACATGAGCGCTTCCCTTCCTCCCACGCTGTAAGGTCTTGGGTTTGAGGATAAGTTCAGTACCTACAGAAACCCTGAGCAAGGCAGGTACTGAATATTTCACTGTACAGACTAGCTAAAGCCTCCCCAAAACAGAGTCCCCAGGTCACAGCTCCCCCACTAGGGGGCCCACAAGCTGGCCCAGGGTCAACACAGCACCATGGTAGTCAGTAGAGAACACTGCATCAGGCAGAGCGCTCAACACAGTACCAGGCACAGAGAGGAGTACACATCTGTAGAGAGCACACCTCAGAGCTGCGTGCTGGCCCCAGAACGGACACGACACCTGCAGTCTGCTGACTCCACGAAGGCACCAGACACACAGCAGAGGAAGCGTGGCCTCTTCCTCAGATGGTATTGGGGAACTGACCACCACAGGCAAAAGACAAACTCAAGTCTACCGCAGTCCTTGTTGAAAAGTCACCTCAAGACGCATCCTAGGCCCAAGGGTAAGGCCTGAACAATACATACAGGGAAATTTCAAGTCACAAGTTCAGACAGTGCTTTCTTGGATATGATTCCAACTCACAAGAAACAAACAAAAAAACAGACAAGTGGCTTTTTATCACAGTAAGAGGCTTCTGCAGCCAAGGGCACCATCGATAGTATAGAAACAGCATCAGAATAGAGGAAACATTCTCACAAACTACTCAGCCAACGGAGGATGCAAGACGCTCAAAAAGCTAGACTACAGCAAACGAATCTAATTTAAAAGTGGGCAGATGATGTGGTGAATATAGACATTTCTCAGAAGGAGAAATACAAACAAGATAGATATGAAAAGTGTTCATTAGCCATCAGGGAAATGCAAATTAAAAGCATAATAAGATATCCTCTCACCCCACTTAGAATGGTTATTACCAAAGAGGACTCAGGAAGGAACTCTCATCACTGTTGGATGAAATGTAGGTTAGCACAGCCACTACAGAGGCTTCTCTAAAACCTAAACACTGATTTACCCCATCTACATTCAGCAATCCCACCTCTGGGTATGCATTCAAAGGAAACAAAATTAGCATGCCAGGAGACACCCACGCGCCCATATTTACTGCAGCTTTATCCACAATAGCCAAGGTATGGAATTAATCTGGGTGCCCATCAGCGAATGAATGGACAAGGAAAATGTAGCAAATTTACACATATATTCAGCCATTCAAAATAAATGAAACCTTATCATCTGCGGCACCACGGACGGAACCAGAGGACATTATGTGAAGTGAAACAAGTCGGACACGGAAAGGCAAATGCCACGTGTTCTCTCTGATAGATGGGATGATTTTTTTGAAGTATTTAAATTGGAACAGGGATGACTGGCGGCTGGGAAGGAGAGGGGAGGAGACCCGGGGAGGCTAACAGATCCCCAACACAGACGGAAGGAGTGAGTTCCAGTGTTCCACAGCCACAAGAAGCCATTGTCTATAGAGAACTCGAAAAGATGAGCTAGAAGCTTTCAGACGAAGAAATGACAGCAGACAGGAATGCCTATTGTCCTGATGCTGTCAGTATACAGTATGGATCTCCCATTGAAATATCCCACTGACACAATCAAAAAATTAAAAAAAGGAGCCAATGTTGTAAACCACAGCCTGCTGTGGGACATGCAGGCGGCCTGTCGGGCCACCTCGTGCGGGAGACCTCTCTGCACGGCCCTCCAGCTTGTGTCAGAACTAAAGTGCACCCCGAGAAAAAGCATACAGAGGAAGACGAGGTTCCTATTGCTCCCTCACTATCCAAGTTTAGCCAAACAAAATGCAAAGAACGGAACCTTCGCTCATCTCCACAGTTCCACCGCCTCTAGGCCACACTGAAAATCCTGGCCACAGAGGCACTTGAGCAGCTCCACTTCCCCCGGGGCAGGGTAGCCCCGAAGGTCCCTTCGCCTGCCTGCCAACCGCTCTGCTCCGAGCGCGTAAGTGCCGCAGCCGAGATGGATGCTGCCTTTGGTTCTTCGGAGAAAAAGGTCTTGAAAAGCAGGCCCCTCGCCAGACCTGGTGATGGATGCTTAATAGTCCACAGGTGAGGCCTGTAGGCAGAAATACAATGCTCTGCAAGGAGGAAAAGCAGGTAGCAAAAGACAGTGGTAGCCACTGAGCATCCTGCCTGCCGTATTTCCTTCCCAGGATCCAGCACGGCAGGAGGAGAGACGCAGACCATTCTGAGCTCCTTCCTCGGCAAGACTAGCGGACTGAGAAAGCCCACGTCCCACAATAACTGCCAGTGAAAAGAAAACCTTCAGAAGGCAGTTGGTCTAGTCCCTAGGCACTGAAGACTCCCAGGCGAGCAAATGAAGCGAGATAGAGCATCAGCACCTGACCTTGAGGAAGGCAGCTTGGCACAAAACCCCTGTAAATGGGGTCACTCGTAACTGGACACAAGAGTATGGTAGAAAAGAAGGCAGCCCAACTGGAATGACTTTGGGGCCTCTCTTGTCTCTTCCTCCAGGTGGTCACCATGTGATCCAAGCTTGAGTTCTGGGGCAGAGCAGACCTGGCCAGGCAAGGACTTGACACCTAGTGTGGAGACTTATCAGGATAGCACGTGAGGTGTAATTAAGCACTCTGCATGACTGACACCATGAACTCATTAATATTGGTGGTTAAGTCTCCACTTGACTAGCAGAGTATTTACACCTGTGTACTCACAAATGGCTATGTGCCCAAGTCAGCTAACAGTGGAATGAGATCGTTCCCTAACAACCAATGTGCAAGCAGAGGTCTGTCTGCACGGTTTATAATTGGAAATGTGAAGAATATTCCAAAATGTAAATACTGCATCCCAAAGCCAGGTACAAAGAAGACGACATTTCCACCTCCACTTGTGAGATGGCTCCTGATCTGATCACATTCCTTGGGGTGATTTTTAACTACCAAACGGGGGTCTTCACACAGGTTCAGGAAATGGGTTCCATGATATTTCTGGAACCACAGAGCAAACCCACGGCCAGAAAGCTTTCCAGAAGGATCCACAGCCCTCGAGACATGTTCAGAGTTGGAACCACAGAACAGCAAGCTCTGAACACAGAGTTTAGCAACACTAGATTTGGGACTGCTTGATGAACTTACTCTTCAAACTTAAAGGCTCTGGGTTGAATGACTAACATCTGATATTAAATCATGTCATTGGTGTCAGGAAGATAAACATGAGGACCACCTGTGTTAGTATGTCCTCCTCCATTTTTACTTAACATCGTCCATCTTAGATCCTCAGCCCTTTCTCTGAAATCGAGTAGCCAGACCAGGCCTGGCCAGAATTGCTAACTCCCACCCCTGCTTCCTTCGCCTCCAGCTGCATTCTACCCGGGCCGAACCGCAACTGTGGCCATCAGTAAACCCCACCCTGGCAAAGTCCTGTCCAGCTCTAATTGCAGAGTTCTCCCCCGCCCCCACTTTAAAGATCCCCACCCTAGTTCAGAGATCCCCCTTTGCATGAACGAGGACAAGCATTGCGCCCAGCCCCAAAGGCTCAGTACCTTCAGCTTGCTGACAGTACGCTTGGTTGTTTGTGACTTGGCGTTCTTATGGTCCCCTGAGCTGGAGCTTTCAACCTCAAAAGCATATTTTTGTTTCCTCTTAGAGCCAAAACTATTTACTGATTTGTTTAAAACAGAAACCAATGTAGACCCATTTAACAGAAAGAGAGTTAGGCGAGATGGAAAATGGTTTCAGTGAGCAACATAGAACCTACAATCTGAAGAAAAGAATTTTTAAAGGCTGAACAAGGGTCCAAGTTACTAAGGCTAAAGACGTCAACCCTCCAACCTGGGGGATCACAGTCAACAAGTAACACTGACAACATGTCACTCAACCACTGCCATCTGGAGGAAGGCATCCTTCCATGTAACCATGGGCTGCCTTTGCAGCCTTGCGGCAGCTGAGAGCACCACTGTGGGCTGACTGTCGCATGGAGCACAATGGAAATGGCTAGAATCCTGGATCAACAACTGGAGAGACTAGCACACTCCTCCACCTCCCCAAGCTATGCTTCTAACCAGGTCAGCAGCCCCTCCACCAGGGCTGCCTGAGAACTACGAACAAGCAGCAAAGCCAACTGCAAGTTCCGCTTTGGCGAATTCGTAGAAAGGAGGAGGGCAAGCCCTTTCTCCATCCCCATAGTCCTGTTCCACTCCCGTTGAAGACTGGCTTTTGCTCCATGGAAAGAGAGAAGCCATGATTTAAATGTGAGAGGAGATAAAATGCTAAGTCTCGGATTTTAAGTATCAGAGGCCCCAAGTCAGTCCTAGGGACTTAAGAGACGTTGAGGGTTGCTTTGACGGCGGACATTTCCATTTTAAACCCCCACCACATGCACACTGCGCTGAAAACCAGCACGGGAACTGTACTGGGATGGACACTACAACACAGAGACCACATCACCAGTGCCCTCCCTCTGGGGACACAGATGGAACCCGTAGGAAGTTGTGGTCTCCCCAGTCAAGAGTATGAAAAGCCAGGCCCCTGAAACAGGTCCAAAGGCAAAGGAAGGGGCCGGTGCCGTCCCGCTGCCAGTGACAGCACGGTGTCACTTCCCTGCCGCGTGGGGTGCTGGCTTCCCTCTGCATGGAGGTCTAGGGGAGCCCAGGTGATGCCACTAACATGCTACTATCAGCACAGCGGTCCTCGGAGCCGGCTCCTCCCCGTCCTCTGCCCCAGAGAGGGAGCCGTGTTGGGCCCAGTCCCCTGTGCACAGAGCCCATGCGGACTCCCTGCAAAGGACTGTAGTCACAGGTTCCCACTCATCTGCAGAACACACACCCACGCACACCCACAGCCCTTTGCTGAGTTTCTAATTAGGCCAGTTGAATAAGGTACCTTTAGCCTTATTTGAGGTGGAAAACTCGAATGTCAATACCGGAGTGTGTATTGATTGCTCCTGGTCGCAACTACTTCTCTGAGTCACTTAGCATCTTGGAGCCTTGGCCCTCACCAGGGAACACTGCAGTGTCTAGAAATAGATGAAGCACATCTGTAAGCACACACACAGATGGATGTCCTGCCTGGAGCCAATTAAGGGCCTGTTAATAATTCATGTGAGAAGGCAACAACGACAAGCTGAGGTGGCAGTCTTTTACATGGCTGGTGAGAAACACCTTTATGGAGAACGACCTAGCAGACATTACCAGGACCCCAAAAAACACGTACTTGTTCATTAAGCTTTTCCTAGGAATGCACTGCCTCCCCACAGACTCCAAACTGTAAGCAAGGATTTATCTACTGAGGCATTGCTTGTATTAACAGTAATGGTGAAAAATTAGAAACCACACAACCCTTCACTGCTGGGAAAAAGCTAAATTCGGATCTCTCCTCACAGCATAGGAATAGGCCTCCAGTTGTCTTTTTTTTTTTTTTTTTGAACTCAGGGCCTGAGCACTGTCCCTGGCTTCTTTTGCTCAAGGCTAGCACTCTACCACTTGAGCCACAGCGCCACTTCTGGTCTTTTCTGTATATGTGGTGCTGGGGAATCAAACCCAGGGCTTCATGCATGCTAGGCAAGCACTCTACCACTAGGCCACATTCCCAGCCCCCCAGTTGCAGATTAACAGCTTTATTGAGATATAATTCATATAGCTCACAACTGAGACATTTAAAATGATTTTCTTACTACACTCACAAAGTTGGGCAATCACCACCACTATCTAAATTTTACAATACGTAATCACCCCAAATGAAATTCTGTACCCACAAACATGGACTCCCAAATCCCACATCCTCCTATCTCTACATCCCTGCCAACACCTGTGTTATCCACCTGTTATTTTTAAGGTTATTAGCACATGTGAATTGTTGTGACATTTCCAAACATGTACAATATACTCCAATCAGATTTACCTCTCCAGCTCTCTGCTTCTTCCTCCCTTCAACAGGTTTCAGTGTTCTCTTTTCATACATGTATATTACATACTGTGACCATAATCCCTTTCTTTTGCCCTCTCCTTTGGCCCTTTCCACCTCGCTGGTGTCCCTACACATTCACACATAACTGTTTCACTTTCCTGCAGTTGCTTCCTTTCAGCACAGATTAATTGTACAAAGGGGTTTCAACATGGTAAATCACATATGCATGCATACAGTATAATTTAGTCAGATTAACCTCATCTGTTGCTCTTTCCCAGTACTCCCCCTAATTACCCATCTTTGCAGCTATGAAGTGGAATCTCTCTAGGGTTCTGATTTGGATTCCCTAATGACTAATGATGCTGAACATCTTTTTATGTGTTGATTGGCCATTTGTGTATTTTCTTTGGAGAAAATCTACTTTGATACTTTTCCTTTTAAAGATAGGCCATCTCATTATTGAAGGAAAGGAGCTCTTTGATCCAGCACAAGTCTCTTATCAGATAAACCATTTCCAAGTATCTTCTCCCATTTTGAGGGTGCCATTTGCTTTCTTGGCTGTATGGTTTCCAATGCAAGTTTTCATTTGGAAAGCTCAACTTACCTGTTTTTTCTCTTTTGTCTCTTGCTGTTAGCAATGTATATAATATAGGAACTGTGGCCTAGCCCTTACCCATGACTGGTGCTGGCCGGATCAAATGGAAGTTTCATTTTTAATGTTTTGAGGACCTGCTATGTTATTTCCATAATGTCTGGACTAACTTATGTTCCCATCGACAGTGTGCCTGAGGCCTTTTCTCGACATCCTCAACAGCACTGGTAGTTCTTCATTTTCTTGAGGACAGTCATTCTGACTGGGATGACATGGAATAGTTTTGGTTTTCATTCTCCTGATGTTAAAGACACTGAACATTATTTTCATGTATTCATTGGTCATTTACCCTTCATTTAAAGCATATTCATTTAGTTCATCTGTCCACTTATTAAGTGAATGATCTGCTCTTCTGTTGCTGGGTTTTTGTGTTTTTTAGTTCTTTGGTTATTCTAGATATTAATCCTCTGTTGCATGGATATCTGGCAAACAAATTCTTCATTCTGTTGGTTGTTTGTTCTGCAAAAGTATTTTAATTTGATGCAATCTCATTCGTCAATTCTTGTTCTCCTCTCCTTAGCCACTAGAATTCTATTAAGAAAGCCGTTGTCTATGCCTAGATCTTGAGGGTTTCCTCTGTTTTCTGTTAGCAGTTTCAAGGTTTCAGGACACACATTAAGAAAGTCTTTGATTTATTTTGAATTCAATGTTGCTTCAGGTGAGGGGTAAGGATCTAGTTTTAGTCTTCTGCATGTGTATGTCCAGCTTTCTGAGAACTTATGGCACTTTTGTTAAGGAAGAGATGCCTGTAGCTGTGTGGACTTATTTCTGGATCTTCTGTTCCACTTATCTATGAGTTAGTTTATGCGTCAGTGCTGAGCTTGTTTTATTACTATAGCTCTGTAATATAATTTAAAGCATTTATTGAGATACTGTCAGTATGGCAATTTTGCTGTTTGCTTCAGCTACATAGGCCCTTTTGTGTTTTCCATATACACTTTAGGATTGTTGTTTCTATTTTTGTGAGGAATCTCACTGGACTTTTAATGGGGGACGAATCAGATCTGTGTGTCACTTCTGAAAGTATGGTAATTTAGGAACAGTAACTATGATGACTCAAACATCAGAGATCTTTCCCGCATTCTAGTGTCTTGTATTTCTTTCTTTATATAAGTTTGGTTAAGTTTATGCCTAAGTTGTTTCTAAAGGTTACAGTACGTGAGATTGTTTTGGTGATTTCTTTTCTAGTGAGTTTATTATGTATATATCGAAAAGCTCCTGGTTCTCAGTATGTTGATTTTGTATCCTGGTACTTTGCTTACACTGTTTATCAAATCAGGTTCTTGTAGTAGAGTATTTAAAGTATCTTAATTATTATGATGTTTGTATTTGTATTCCTTTTGTTCATTTATCTTGCCTTACTGCTAGGGGTAATATTTCAAGCACTGTATTGAGTAAGAGTGATGACAGTGGACCACCTTGTCTTGTTCCTGATTTTAAGAGGAAATGCTTTCAATTTTCCCCATTCAGTATAAGGTTGGCTATAGATCTCTTGTATATATCCTTCATTATGTTAAGGTATGACCAGTTTACATCGGGTTTTTAGGGCTTTTTATCACAAAGGAATGTTCGATTTTATCAAAGGCTTTTTCTGCCTCTACTGAGATGTTTTCTCCTTATTCTATTTATATGCTGTAATGTTTATCAACTTACATATATTGACTCATTGTGGAATGAATCCAACTTAACCATAATGCATGATCTTTTTAAGGTACTGTTGAATTCAGTTTGCAAGTATTTTATTGAGTGTTTCTTCATCTGTGTTTAACAAGGATATTGGCTGTATAATGTTCTTTCTTGTTGGTTTATCCTTATCCAATTTTGGTACTAGGGTAATACTAAGGCCTTAGAATGAGTTTGGAAGTATTCCTTCCTCTTCAATTTCGTGGAACAGTTTGAAAAGCATTGGTGTTCTTTTTAAAGGTCTGATTTATTTTTTAGAGATTTTTCTTAATCATTGTTTCAACCTACTTTAATTTCTTTTCTTTTTGTCACTTTGAAAAAGCCACTTTTCCCCAACTACTACTTCAAATAGGAGTCTTACAGGCAAAAGTCAGTGTGAGTCAGAATTCTTTTTTTGTGTAGGTGAGCACTGTGACTTAGACTCGGGGCCTTGTGTTGTCATTAAGCTTTCTTGCTCACCACTGGGGCCAAGCCTTCTAGTCTTGCCAAACGCCATTTTTGTAGACACTGGGAATAGACACTGATGGCTTTCTTTAATTCCTTCCACTAACGATTTGTCATTGTCAGACAATACATTTTGCATTTTTTTGTCTGTGTGTGACTAAATGTAAGGTTTGCCGAAAGGAACTGCCACACAGTCTTTTCGGCAGAGAAGAGTTTATGAGAGGCATCTGAGCTGCCGGCCCACAAGTGGTGTCGCTTGTGGAGAGAAGGGCCCACTTCCTGGGGGCCTGGGATTCCTGTAGGGAGGGTGGGGTGGAGGGGGGGCTGTGACCTCAGAGTCTGGGGACCTCCCGTGGTCTGAAGGAGGCGTGGCCAGGGCAGTTCAGGATGTTATGTCAGAGAACGGGGAGGTAACGGCCCCCAGGTGTGCTGGTCACCTAGGCAATACAAGTGCTGGGCTGAGACATGGAAAACAACGCAGCTTCTCACAGAGAGAAGGGGCCATTTACCCCGGCAGACCTAACAAGCATTTTATTAATTTTGATGCTAAATTATTTTCATGATGTTCGAATTATTCCCTCCAGTGTATACAAATATAACTGATCTCTTACCTTAATCTTCCATCTTAAAATTTTGGTGAGCTTATTCATTTTCAAGGTTTTTGGTAGATTCCTTAGGATTTTGAACACAAGATCATTTCATCTATGGACAGTGGAGAGGTACCTTTATTTCATTTTCATTCTAGATATGTTTTTCATTTTTATGCTTGAATTGCACTAGATGGAACCAGTACAATTGGGACCAGGAGTGAGAGAACAAACATCATTATCTTGTTCCTGTTCTTAGTGAGGAATCATCCAGTACTCCCCATTATGTATGATTTCAGTGATACGCAAGTTTCGCGGAAACTTTTCGTTGCTGCACGTTCCTTAAGGCAGTTCTGGCCTCGTGAAATGAATTTTAGAGGAGCTCCCTCTGCAGTGTGGTGTGGCTCAGGGCTGCAGTGTTCGCCCAGCCAGTGTGAGATCATGGGCTTAACACACAGCACTTCAAAATAAGTGGTTCTTTCCACTCTTATCTGTGGGAGACTTGGTGAAAGAGCCGTGTTCACTCTTTGCTAGATACCTGATATCATCAGCAGTAAAAAATGTCTGGTCTAGGCTCTTCTTTGTGAGAATTTTTTTAGAATTCGAAATCAACCTCATATACCTATAAGATACATGAGAGGGAGAGGGAGAGAAAGAGGAGAGAGAGAGAGGGAGAGGGAGTGGCGGGGGAGAGGGAGAGGAAATGACGGATTGGGGAGAGTAAAGGGAATCTCATTTTAGACAACCAGTTTCTATAATTAATAGTACGAGCAAATCTGAAACCTGTAGGGCAGGACAACAGACGAGAAACTCATCCAGGATTTAGGAAACCAGTGTTTCTGGACATGGCCTTCAACTGATTATAAGAGGAGGCCCACCCACAGCATGGGGTATAATTTGCTGCTCAAGAGCTACTGATCTGAATGTTAATCACATATTAACCAGCATATCTCCTTCTAAGAATTTGTATCTTTCTAGGAATTCTTCCATTTCAAGTACATTACCTAATCTGTAGTTGTTCACAGAATTTCCTTGATGCTATGTGTTTCCAAAATACCCACAATTTTTACTTCCCCACCCCCACTTTTGGTGAATCTAAGAAAGATGTATTAGTTTCTTGCTTTCTGTCCTGGTCTTTTGTTTTTTTCCCTTTACCAGGTAAGATCTTCTTAATAGTCGGTATGCCTGTAACTCTGTGGACGGGAATGCTCCCCCGTGCCCCCAAGTGTGGGGGTGCTCCATTTTCACCCTCTTGAGCTCACAGTACCTTCTTGTGTCCCTGTGCTCTCTAGTTTGATCTTTTGATTATTTGCAGTATGTTCTCAAGTTTCCGCATAGTTCTTCAAACAGAAACGCCCTGTCATGGAAGAACGCACTCTGCATGCTTACTGTGGGCTGGTTGCTCAGCCCAGCACACACCTGTCATGGAGGCTGCTGTGGAGGCTGGCGGGGGCAGGGGCGGGGGAGGGGGACCCTCCTCTGCTGCTGGGTGAGGCCTCGGGCAGATGTCTGTGAGACCTGGTTGGTTTTCACTTCTGGGTTGGTCTCATGCCCAGTTTTAAGACCCATTATTAGAAGTACCGTGTCACCACTTTTTCAAATGGCAGTTCTGAAAACGTTGAATGGCTTTGGAAAATGCTTAGCTATTTAACAGAAAACAAAACTGAAGTGTGCACACATCATAGTAGCTACCACGTAAAACTGTACACAGACAAAAGGGCCACAGGTGGGCCCAGCAGGGCGCCTGGGCCTGCCCTACTCCAGGCCACTCACCAGCCTTGTTGAAGGCCCTTACCTCCTCTCTGCCACCCCGCGCCCTCGTGCACCCACCCATGGAACCAAGCAGCCACACTCCCAAGAAACCCCGCCACACTCCCAAGCTCCGAGGCTTCCGAGGTTAACCGTGGACCCCGGAAGTACCTGCTCCAGCCTGGGTTAACGCAACACATGTGCAAAGCAGCATGCAACAAGGTAAAAGGGAAATGCAAACAAGGCGAGGAAAAGCAAGCCCCATAAACTGACCTGTCAGTGGGAAAGCGCAACCTTGCTCCTTCCCTCTCAGTTCCTCCCTCAAAACCACATTCATGGGCTGATAAAGACAGGAGAGGAAAGGGACAGGGGCGTGGGGAGGGGCAGAAGGCGGGGCTGGTACACTTTGGCTACGGTGACTCCTTCCTCGGTGGTGTGTCCCTCGCACGTCCTGAGTGGGTGCTGTGGCAGCTCACCTCCCGCGCCAGGCCTGCACTAATTGCAGGCACAGCAGCGCTCCAGCTCAGGAGACGCATGCTGAGAAGTCTTCTCTGGGCAAAACAAACATGTTTAAAACAGTCTAGACTTTTGAGATTCCAACTTACAAGCAAGTGTATAAAAATAAATATTCTTAATGTTCTTAAGTTGTTCATTTCAATCCCTTTCCATATTTTTCTTTCAAACATAATTTAAAAGAAAATGACAGACAAAAATCAAATAAATCCTAGATTAAACATACTGTCAGTGAAAACCAATCAAAATACTCTTCATCTTGCAAGATTTGAGCGTCATCATTTCTCCCATGTCACCCAACTAACATTCAATTACCCCAAGGTAGCAGTCCACAGTGCCAGGGCAAAATTGCTTCTAAATTGAAATAGCACAGATTCAAAAAGAGGAGAAACATACTTCTTTATTTTTCACTATAATGAAAATATTTATTTGAACTAAAACACCATTTTCTGCTTAAATTGTGTACTACAAGGTGATGGAATAATGTTTCTTAATTTTAAAGCAAATTCAACATTCTTAAAAGGAAAATGATTGTCACTGTTTAGAAAGTACAGGTTTTACATAAGAATTATACCATGCCTACAGGGAGGAAAGAGAACTAAAAAAAAAAAATCCAACAATAATGGGACATTTTCGAGAATTATGCTATATTACCTCAATTGAACATCATATGCGGGAGGTAGAGATGAACTTCACAATCATTTCTTAATAACATAGGGAAAAGCTTGCCTTATACTGGTAGATGCAAAGGAAGAAAAAGGCACTAAACAAAATCGTAGTTGTAATATGCTCTCAACGGCGACCGCAGAAAAAAGACAGAAGGAACAAAACAGCTGCCATCCACAAGCGACTGTGGGTTCTACTGACACCCTCCACCAGCCTGCTCATGGGGAGCCAGAGACTCCAGGAGGGCAAGTGCCTGTGCGCCCATGCCAGGGACAAGGTGGCACCACCCCGGGCTCAGCACCAGCCGAGTCCTCCCGGCTCCCAGCCCACACCTCGGCCTGGGGGCCACAGGAAGAAACTCAAGTGGATTCTGCTTCTAGCCAGCAGCCCATGGGAGTAGCCCCGGCCAGCTCAGAGGCCTGGCCCGCGTGGGACAAGACAGCCTGAGCCCAGACCCACGGCCCAGCACACAGAGCTCCCGCACTCTTAACACCAAGGCTCACCCGAAGTAGAGCAGAGCTCTGGCAGCCGCAGGCCCCTCCAGGGAGGGAGAGAGTGGGGGACCCCTCCCGGGCATTCCCAGGAAATGGGCCAGACATCCACTCTTCCTTCTCAACAGTGGGACGATCACTTTCTCCTTTGCACTTTCTTATACGTTACCATAGCTAAAAGGGCAGGTAGGGATGCAGTTGTTTCGGGCTGTGCATTCCATCGTCAGAAGCGATGGTGAATGGAAAGGAGAGCGGAACGCACTCGTTCTATAGCTTGCCTGTTCACCCTGTGTTCCCTGTGATGTGCGCCTTACTCTACAATCTTCACCGTGTTCACAGACGTGTGCACCCATCCAAACACTAACGTTGCTTATGGTGAGACCCTGTGTCCTTCCTCAGTTCCCCTGTGGTCCCCTGCTGCTCCTAGCAACAGCACGTCTTTTCTGTGCATGTTTGCCTCTTCGGGACGTTGCACAGACTCATGCGGTCTGTGGCCTTTTTTGTTTGGCTTCTGCTATTCATCATGATATTTTTGAGATGATTACATGTTGTTGCATGGAATAGTGCACTTCTTTCTTTCTTTCTTTTTTTTAAATGACTGAATAGTGTTCTATATACCCATGCCTTTTTAAATCATCAGGTGGTGGAAATTGGGCCTCCTCCTTTCCTCTCCCTCCCCTCTTCGCATTTCTTCTCCCTCTCCCTGCCATTCTTCCTCCCTCCTCTCCTCTCTAAACCAGCCATGGGTGGCAGGCTGGAGGTTTCTGCCCCAAAACCTTGGCAGGAGATGGGAGAACCACGTAGCCTCCATGTCAGTAGCAGTTTGGCCTTGACGGAGAGTCTCTAGCCCCTTCCCATTGTGCTCCTAACTTGGGGACTTGACGGTTGTGCGCTTTCTCCTCAGAAGACATTCAGAAAAAGTGCCCAGGCTTTCGGAATCCTGCTCTAACCTGATAAACGCACCTTTTAACGCAGGCTGTGAATGGACGAAGAGTGTTCTTTGTCTGCTTGCAGAAGTGGAGGTGTGTTGTCTAGGAAACATGGAAACATGCCTTTGAAGGGTGGAGGCATTAGTGATGAACAAGAGATTGACAAAACAAACCAAATAAAAGCAAACCTGCTTCCTTTCAAATCAAACCTTTTAGGTGAGTGAGAAAACAAGAAATCACAGCTCCCTAAGCAGTTAAGATCTTCACTTTAGCTCTGAAATGGACAAGCACGATGGCCTCTGGCTCCTAGGCTTTCTTTCATCAGTTCTGTTCTGCTGTGGAGCAAGGTTTTGTTAGAGAAATTGCAGCAGTTCCACACATGCTTGAGGACGCGGCGATTAAGGCTCACTTTTGTATTGGGTCATGCCTATGTATGTAGGATTTCACATTCTTGGCCCACTGGCTTGTCTTCTTCCACCTAGTGCCTTGGTTCCAGTCTGGGATTTGCTTGTCCCCTGCTGGAGTTGCTAACTCCTGTCAGGCCATAGCTCCACCCTAGGGTGCCTTTGGGTCCCCTCTCCCCAAGGTCTGTGGTGGTGGCTTGTGCCTTGGTGGCGCCTGCAGTGGTGGCGTGTGCCCCTTCTGTGCTTGGGAAACCTTTGTGTGGGCACAGTGCTCTTTGACCCTTGCCAGGGACACGAGTTGCAACTTCTTTAAGAGCAGAGTCATGACAGTAGTTCAGAGCTAGGCTGTCTCTGTGAAGAGCCCCCGGGTCAAGTCCCAACTGCGTGCTTCTGTGAGTGTCCTCTTCATGAATACCAAATAGAAGCAGGCATGTATTACAGAGTCAGAAAGGCACCGGGAGGTGTGCCACAGTGCTCATGCAGATCCTCTCCACGAAGAGCACCAGGGCAGACAGCCCCAGGGAGACAGGCCCCAGCCCTGTGTGTGGCAGGTGGAGTGTTCTGTCCACCTGGAACTACAGGCTCCCATGTTCTGAACAAGCCAGATGAGGGCCACGAGTCTTGGCCCATTTCTGTTTTGTTTTCCTCTTGTTGGTTGTGGGACTTAAACTTATGGCCTGTGCGCTGCCCCTGAGCTCTTTTGCTCAAGGCTAGTGCTATACCACTTTTAGCCATAGCACTTACGGTTCTCTGGAGATTAATTGGACATAAGAGTTTTGTGGACTTTCCTGTCTCGGCTGGCTCCTAACCTCCGTCCTCAGATCTCATCCTCCCGAGTAGCTAGGATTAAAGGTGTGAGCCACTAGTGTCTGGTATCTTTGCGCATTTCTAATCTCTCATGAGTAGTGCGGATGGACCAAGATGGGTCGTTGGAGTGAGAGCCAGCATTCCACTGATCTCCGGAAGTGGCCCTAGCGAGGGGGAAGGACCTTTGGGTCCATTGGCCTCCATGTTGGAGGTGTGGCTCATGCTCTCTGTGTGTGCTGCTTTTGGCACTGACCCTTCAGGAAAGTGCAACTCCAAGGTGTCCTCTGATCCTAGGGCAGTCGTTACTAGATGGCAGCCACACTGTTCATTCAGGGAGGGTGGCAGTGCTAGAAGGAACCTTGTGGTCATTGGGTAGGAGGAGGCTGACCCCAGAGGAGCAAGGTCAGTTCTCCCAGGCAATCGAGCGAAGAGCTGATGGAGAGACACCTGTCCTGGCCTCCGCTGCTGCTGTTACATGAGGCCTGGTTCTCAGGTGGATCTGGGAAGTTATTATGGAGAATTTACCTAGTAGTTCACATATAGAAAACATTATGACAGACATGACCTAATAGATTTTTCCTTTTACATAGACATGGGCTAATAGATCTCGAAGGAAACCTGCCAGTTCTGTCACTATGTTCTAGATTTTGAGTTGGACCTGTTGGCACTGTTAGCCTTGACACTGGTATTTAGAGAACTGAATATGATCAAAGTGTAGTATATGCATGTGCAGAAACATCATGATGAGACCCCTTATACCATGTGAAGTTTGATATATGCCGGTTACCCTAATATATTTACTGACACAGCATAAAATCATTTCCTGGAAGAATCTGGAGTGTTCTGTGGTTGGCATGGCTGGGTCCTATCAGCTATCCTACCAGATATCCCTACATTCAAGAAACGTACTTTTTTGTTGAGGTCTGAGATAAGGAAAGGAAGTCCTTAAAACACATTGTATCTTAGAGGGAAATGCTAAGAAGGAAGAGTGGAGAAGCAGGAAGACAGTGTTGCAGTTTTCTAAGGATT
The DNA here is from genome assembly GCF_023159225.1 of Perognathus longimembris pacificus. NCBI lineage: Eukaryota > Metazoa > Chordata > Mammalia > Rodentia > Heteromyidae > Perognathus > Perognathus longimembris. The sequence continues at coordinate 2,621,826 of NC_063161.1, read as the reverse complement.
GGGCTGGGCCTCTGGGTGCCCAGCTGTGGAGGAGCCAGCTCAGACCTGGGGCTGGCCCAAGGCTCAGCAAGGCTGAGGACCAGGCGGGGACCGTGCTGCAGTAATTCCAGCAGGGGAGGCCGTGCTTCGTGTGGTGGGGGCGATGAGCCCTCCTCTGCAGGTCTGAGCGGGAAGCTGCCAGGGCAGGGCTGGATTAGGAATGTGCCACGGCCAGGTGAGTGGGAGAAGCAGGGAACCCGGCAATCGAGTTGTGCCACTCCAAGTAGGCAGTGGCCAAGGGTGGCCTGGGGTGAGCGGGTCGCGGTGGTGCCTAGCTGAGTTGATTGTGGCTTGGTAGTGGAGCTGAAAGAAGGCAGGTGTGAGAGAGAGAGAGAGAGAGAGAGAGAGAGAGAGAGAGAGTTTGCGCTGGCTTGTCGACAGGCAGAATGGGGCCTGGCATCCTGTGGGGGGCCCTGGCTTTGGAAGGGCACTGGGAGCTCGGTCTCGCGCTCACGCCGTTTCAAAGCCGTGTTGGGCAGCATTGCCCCGATATTGAACGCCACACGGGAGGTCTTGATCAGTGCTCTCTGAGGTGTGGGTGCCTCTCCAGGGCGGATGGCTTTCCCCTTGCTGCCTGAGGACAGAGCTGGCTGTCATTCTCAGAGTTTCCTCGCTCTCCTCTCTGGTATGGTGCAGTGGCATGCTGTCAGGTTCTTCTGAGGACTACGAAGAGAGCAGTTGCTGCTGACAAGTAGCACAGGAGTACTGGAAGAATGGAAAGGTTGACCTTCTGTGGAACCTGCACCTCCCAGTGTTGGTGTCTGCGGAAGCCGCATTCGGGCAGCCCTGCCTTACTTCCCCCCAGTGTGCAGTTTTTGTTCCCTTGTTCTTTAGTGAGGTCCCTTGCAGGTGTCTCTCCCTCATAGTCCTTGTAGGGGTCCAGGTGTGGGCTTGCCCTGAGATGCACAGGTGTGTGTGTGTGTGTGTGTGTGTGTGTGTGTGTGTGTGTGTTGTGCATTTGCCAGCTTCCATCGGCTCCCATACAGAGCCCTGGCCTACCTGCATTTGCCTCTGCTGAGGCTGCAGCAGCTGCAGAGACGTCCTGACTGCCTTCCTACTCCCCAGGAGGCTAATGATGGAGTGCGCGTGTGGTGCTGTGGAGGCTTTGGAATAAAATCACAAAGTACACGTGCATTATTATTATTATAGCCTTAATGGAATTTATATTCAAATCAGCATCATTGCAGTAATAATAATAATAATATGCCAGTTTGCCAATAAAACACAAAACCACTTCAGAAGAACATTCTAAAATGATAGTGTTTTTGGAGGTCAGGCTACAGTGTCTAATTTTGGGCCTTCACAATTGGTTGTGTGATTCATGTGTCATGTATATCTGAAGACTAACGAGGGTGTGCAGTTCTGCCCAGGGCAGTGAGTGTTGATGTACAGTTGGTCCATCGTGCTAAAGTATCAATTGAAAGCCTGGATTGACACACTTTGTTTGCTACGAAGAGGGCCATCACCGGCTTCCCTCAGTGCTGTCTTGGAGTCCTCGGAGTTTGATTTTGTGATAATGCCTCATTAGGGACGAGTCCTTGAGCCTGCTGTCCAGCTATCGCCAGGCAGAAAGTGGACAGGCACTTCCGAGGTGATGGATGGGCTTTTTTCTTTCAGATCCATACAAAATTCATAAACCTGATTTATAACCGGTGGAGTTTGTGCTGCTCAAAGCACAAGGCTGGAATGCAGAGCTCTATTTTGTAGGCAATGTCTTTCTTTCAGGGACCTGGGCTTTATTCTCTCGAGCAGGTCTAGGCGGTGACAGTGTGAGGGGCAGGGAGGGGGAGGTTGTACCGGTGTCCTTTTGTCTCCCTGGAAATCACAAGCAGCATATTGGAGTGGGACCGCTTGCTTGTTAAGAGCGCAAGTCAGCGGAGGAGGCTGTTCATCACCCGTGGTGAGCGCAAGATGCGTTCTGTTCTGCTGAGCCCATGGCCCAGGGCAAAGGATGTCTGTCATGCTCTGTGAGCGAGCCCTTACCAAGGTCACTGGTGACGGCTGCCCTGCAGGCCGCAGGCCCTCTGCAGCACATTCCCTTGTCTTGGAAAGCTTTCTCCTTTCCCAGAACCCAGGAGCCAGCCTTCCTGCCCTGTGTCCTGTTTCCTGTCATCTGAGCAGCTCAGCCTGCTGCTCATCTATCCGCCACAGGCCTGTTGGGTTGGTTCTCTCTGGCTTTCCTTCCCCTTTTCCTCCCGTGTTTTTTCTTTTTGCACGCAAATAGCTTCATTGTACGTACTGCACACTTAGATGTCTACAAGTGGCCCTGGCAGGTCTGGGATACTCCTGAAATGGCGTCTGAAGTTACTTGTTCACATGCTTTTCTGGGCACTGGCCTTATTTATTTTTTGGTCAGATCGGGTGAGACTCAGTGCTCCCAAGTGTCCATTTTTTTACTCACATTCACTTCTGAGCTGTTCTCTGCTTCCACCTGACTCCTTGCCAGTTCCCAAAGATGCAGTCCCCATGCAGGCTGACAAAGGCAGAGAGGCTCGTTTTTCCACCGGTGTCGGGCTGAGTGGCTTCTCTGTCGCCTCTGCGCTGTGGGTCTGACTTTGGGGCTGAGTGTTGGTTTATATGGAATAGGTGCCCTGTGGGCACCCAGGGCACTGAGGGTTGGAGCAGGGATGGTTTCCAGGAGCAGCGGCAGTCCCCACTCCTGCTCCCACCTCCTGCTCCTCCTCTGTGTGTGGCTGCGGTATTTTCAGACAGCCATGGTGTTTAGTGTAGGCTCCCTCAGTCCTGGGGGAAGGGTGGCATCATTTCTACCGGGATGAGCAATTTGGGCTCCCACCCAGTGTGGGTCTCAGACACACATCTGGAGGACTGTAAGTCCTTCCGCAGTGCAGTGGAGCTGGACGGCCTGCTCCGCCACTGCCCCGGGAGAAGGCCATGGGTGTTCTTCCATTTATTGATGAGATTAGGGTCACATCTTCATATTTGTTTCCTGTCCTCTGACCTGTTCTTTTTCCCTTTTTCCCTCTGTTCATGTGTGTCACGATTCCATTTTCTGTGCTGTGTTGCCCTCTTAGTTCTTTGTCTTAGAATTTGGTGACTTCTTTAGTATTTAAGCAATGCGGTTCCACTTTCTTTTTGTTTTGCATAGTTTCTGTTTGGAAGTCTGTTGTCACTGTTTTGAAAGAAGGTTCTGGAAGTCTGTTAATTGTATGGAATTTGCTGAACGTTTACTTTTGTTGTTAAGCTGAGTTTTGCCTATATGTCATTTCCCAACACCCGTAATAAGGCGGAACATGCTATTTTACAATATAGGTTATGGAGTTGAAAAAGTCTACTCGTGTGTTCAAGGCCACTTGGCTGAGACATTGCTGAGCCTGCATTCTAACTACTCTCTACTGCGTTTGTATTCTCTGCCTTCACACCAGCCTAGTTAAAATGAAAGTGCCTGGCATCCATGTACTCCACCCCTACTCTGCTTTGTGACTTTGAGGTGTCCTGTGCCTTGCTGGGTTTGGTGTTCTCACCATTACATAGGGGAGACTTGCCGCCTTGCTGCCTGCCTGTGCCAGGATGAAGAAATGTGACACGTGCTCTGAGCACATTGCTCGGCGCCTGGAAGTGTTCCGTGCTCTTGTTCTTAGCCATATCTGCTGAGCTGATAAATTGAATGGTGCTGAGCCACTTGCGGCCTTCCCCACATCCCTTCCCCTCTTCAGGGCTCCCGCTGCTGAGCTCTTCCTTTAAAGCACAGAGCGGCTCCTTTAGCTTCTTCCTGTTCAGGTACAGAGCCACTGCCCCGGAATCCTGGCCTGTTACTCCTGCCCGACTTCCTCCTTCCCTTCATCTTCTGCCTGCCATGTGAAGACCTGCTCACAATCTCTTCCTGCCTCCAGCCTCCGCTTCAGCTTTCTTAGGGTAGCAGAACCCCATTCCTCAGCAAGGAGAGCAACACCCACGTCATCCTGTGACAGGGAACATGTGGACCACTAATCAGCACGTTTATGATGTTTTCAAGTGCCTGTTCTGGGTGGAGCGTTGTGCTAGGTTAGTGTCCTAGACCTCGTCTGCTGTCTGGGAGCAAGATCAAGAAATGTATGTGGGTAGTGCAAGAAACGCACTGCATGCCTGCTTCGTGGTGGGGGGTGGGGAGCCCAGGCCAGCGGAGGGCAGGGCTAGGGAGTCAGTAGAAGAGCTGAGGAGGGCCCTGGCAGGGCTTATAGAGACCTGGGTGTGAGGCCTGGAGCCTGACACTCACCCCGAGGGGCCGTGGTGGGCACTCGTGGGAGGGTGTCCTGAGAGGCCCCGGGGAGCCTTCTCTTGGAGGGCCCTGTGTCAGCCAGCGGGGGCCACCCACCCTGTAAGGGCAGTGAGGTGGGGCAGGTGAGTGTTTTTAAAGCTTCATGCATTGTTCAAGGCCCCTCCTATGGTTGCTTCTTCCTGAAACCTTCCAAGTCTGTCCTCTAGCAGGACAGGCTTTCTCATGGGGGGGGGGGGGTCTGTGTGCTCTGTGCTTCCCTCTCCAGCAGGCTCAGGAAGCTGCTTTTCCGTGCAGCCTCCAGCCAGCGTCTGTGGGCTCTGTCATCACTGTGGCTCTGTGCTGCCGTCACTTCCCAGCCTCACAGTCCTGCGACCGTGTTGTCACCGAGCCCTGTGCGGCAGTCCCTTTTCCATCCCACACGTCCTCCCACGTTTCACAGTCCTTCACTCTGATCACCCCTACGGATGTGCTCACCTTGATATCACCAAGAAGGAAGGGCTGTCGGGAGGCAGCGAGTGACCCTCAGGGCGTCCTCAAGGCCTGCACTTCCCCTGTGAAATGCCACGAGCCTGCAGAAGACAGGGCTGCTGGAGAAGGGGCACGCGGTGAGTTGCGCAGACCTCACTGCCGGCCATCTGTGTTGCACACACCACAGACAGGACCGCAGCAGTGGAGCCCTGTCTGTTTGCTCCAGTGTTTCCATGTTGGCGCTCTCCCCCTCACTTGTGTGTCCCTTGGGAGAGGACCCATCCCTGTTGTCTTATCTGCTGTAGCTCCTTTCCTGACGGGGGGGTGCTCAGGATCCCTGACTGAACTGTAGGACGGGACAGACTCAGCAGCCTCCAAACACCTCGAAGCACTGATATCTTCATTCATCCTGATAGGGGCCATAGCGAAAAGGGTCATCGGCCCACCAGGGGCCTCATGGGAAATGATACTGCATTTCACATAGCAGTTTCCTAGCTGTCTCTGCTTACATGAGTGGAGAGTTCCAGAACTGTCCAATGCAGCTGAGACGGAATGATGGAACCCCTGTGAAGGATGAGTAGACAGACCGTCCTGGGATGTCCACGGAGGGAGTGCCTGGGAGTGAAGGGGTTATCTTGTGGTATTTTATTGAACCACAAAATGTTATTTATAACCCATGTCAGGAGCAATTAAACTGATTGATGATTAGGAAAGTTTAATAGTTGAATAATAAGATGCGGTCTTGACAGCTATTTTTTCTCATTCTGGAAGCATATTTTATGAGTCTAATAACAGTGTTAAGGACGGGCTGTATAATATGTTGTGCTGTAATTATATGGTGGTAATATAATATTCAGCCTAGTGGTAGATGGTATGTTACTTATAAAAAATTAAAATACCAATTATGATCTTTTAAATTTATTATTGGAGTAGTTTGTTAATTTTGACTTCCCCAAAGCAGGGTTAATTAGTACATATTGACATATTTGATTAAAAAGTACACTGGTGTTGAATTGAATAAGAAAGGCCAAACAAAATAATTTTTCCCCCCACTCAGCCCAGAATGTGTTATAATTTCAGTTATCTTGAGTGTTTATTTGCAAAGGCGGCTCTTCAGGGATTAGATCACAGCTCTGACTGGCGGCTCAGTGGTCCTGTGTGTGCCTTTACAGGCTCTGTGTGTGTGTGTGTGTGTGTGTGTGCGTGTGTATGTGTGTGTGTGTCTAGACAGCCTGGGCCTCTTGCCCTCCTGGCCTGCTTGTTTATGATAGTATTGGTAGTGCTCCTTAGGAACCAGCAGACAACCATAACAGAAGGAGCACCCAGACAAACGTGGCGATCACAGCGATCTGTCACCTGGCCCCGCAGTGTGGGCCTCATTCAGGACAACTACCACATTGAAGGAGCTGTGCCTCTGTCCCTGGACTCCAGCTCAAGTGTGGCTTCCTCTGTTTTTGCACAACCTACTGAAAACGGATGCTCGAACCTGCCCGCCATGGGTGCCGGCCACATTTCACACGGTGTCTGGACAGCTCTGTTCTGCACCTCCATGGTGGGGCCTCTGTGCCTTAGAGAAGGCCCCCCGGAAACCCGGCATCCTCTTGACGGCGTTCACAGCGATTCTGTCTACTTCTTGTGAAGTGTAATGTGTGATCTGAGATTTAGTAGTTAGGATCGGAATAAAGCAGGATTGCCAACAGTCACAGGTACTAAGTGAAGTCAGTCATACTTGGGGACTTACATTCAAGGAGCTCCAGGTAGTTTGTGAATTGGTTATTACTAGTGAATCCTGACCCCGTCGACAGATAAAACGTGTCCATCTGTATTTCTGACATAGCTTGCTTGGGACAGTGGGCCAGATATTTTGGAAGCGAATCCTGATGGTAAGAAGGAGTTTGACCTCTTCTGTCCTCTCCCGCTTCCTTCTGCTCCCTCCCTTCTCTTCCTTCCCTCCCCATGTCTCTCCTCCTCTCTCTCTCTCTCTCAAGTGTCTTCTCTCCTCCTTCCCTTCTACCTTCTATCAGATGTATTCACTTAGCCTTGGATTGCTCAGTCTCAGAAACTCTTAGGAAATAATTTTTTTCCCTTTATAAATTATGCAGACTATAATGTAAAACATATTGATATTTGGACTTGAGGGAGATATTGCTTGCTTTAAGAACCAAGATCTCTCTCTTTCATTACCATCTGTGCTTCTGCCCCCTCCTTGTTCCGTGGCTCTGGAGGCTGAGCGGCAGCGTTTGGAGCTGAGCTCCTTCCTGATGTTTCTGGAAGAAGACTGATTTTCCCTGTGAACCACACCATGACCATTCTTCACCTGGCTGTGAAGCACGGAGCTTTCTTCCCTTTTTTGAAATCTTTCCTGTTAGCATAGATTAGCATATATTAATTGTACGGTGTGAGAGGCTCTGTTGTGGCACTTCTGTACATGCAGATAATGAACCGACCTAGGGAGGGGGGTCGGCTGTGAGTGAAGTGTAGCCCCTGAGGCCCCTTCAGTTTCACACACCCCCAATCGTCCCCCCCAGTGCAGCCTGGCAGAACATTCCTGGGTGAGGAACTGTGGGTGCCGAGATCTTACCTGGAGTTCCATTCTACCCAGCAACAAAACGAAGCCAAAATGACCCCTAAGCCCCGTGGCAGGCGGATGAAGGGTATGTTGCGAGTCTGTGTGTACCCCATCTGAAGCATGAGGCCCCCAAGCAGTGGGCAGTGGAGCTCTGGGTTGGGCTGGCACAAGGTGACTCGGCAGAAGACACATATTTCGGGGCTCACTTGCCTTCAGCCATGCTGTGCTAGTCGTGCAGCGTTGTAAAGGATGGGGCTAGCACCAAGACCTTGAAGGGCAGTGGCAAGGTGGCCTCCGGATACAGACTAGGATGACTGTGAAGACGGCGGCCTCGTCATCTTTGTCAGTCAGCCTCGGCCCTCCGCTTCTGTGCTGTGAGGCCTACCGTGGCCGGCCTGCCCCCCATCTTGCCACCCCATAGGCAGACGGACCCCAGGAGAAAAAGTCCATCTGTTGGTTCCTTGTGCCAGGGCGCCCCCTCTCGCCTCCTGTCCGTCTTCTGCACACTTCTAGCCACCCGGGGTCCCACTGACACCAATTCTTCCTGGGTTGGAGCTGGCCCGTGTCACCTGCGCCTCCCATTTGTGAGCAGTGTGGCACGCTCCCTCCCCCCCCCACTGGCCGGCTTTTCTCTGGCGTTGGTGGCACTTCCTGCCTCTTTCGAGCATCAGCATGGTGGTTGTCGTCGGTGTTTATGTTATCATATGTCTTTGAATGGATTGGTTCTGTCTAGTCTTCTCGGCCCTGCTCCCTGAACTTCTGAAATCTGCCTTCAGTTTTGTCAATAGGTCTCTATTAAACTTTTTGCCCAGAGCATGGATCTGGTGTCCTGTAGCACAGGTTAGCGGCATAGACTATAACTCTCTTTTTCTTCCCCTTGTGGGCATCTGGGGCTGAGAAGGCTCATAGTGGGACCCTCAGCTCGTGGCAGAGCAGAAAGGCCAACAGCCTGACCTGTTGCCCCAGTAGGAAGAAGTTACTTTTCACCCAACCCCTGACAGGTTAGTTAGTTCATTTTCCCATTCTCTGGCTCCGGGCATGCTTTATATATATTGTTGTTGTCCATCTTTTTTGGGGGGGGAGTGGAGGGCAGTGCTGGGGCTTGAACTCAGGGCTTGGGCACTGCCTCTGAGCTTCTTTTTGCTCGAGGCTAGCACTCTACCACTTGAGCCACAGCGCCACTTCTGGCCTTTCCTGTGTACATGGTGCTGAGGACTGGAACCCAGGGCTTCATGCATGCTAGGCGAGCCCTCTACCACTAAGCCACCTTCCCAGCCCTGTTGTATTGCATCTTACATGTGAGTCACACTGTTGAGCCGGATTTAGAACATGTCTGTTTTTCTTTTAATCTTTTTGACACTTGGCTTAAAGACCTTCAAACTGACCTGTACTATACGGGCCCAGGCTGGCTACTTTGTTAGCGCTGCCAACATGGCTCACCATGAAAAGATAGGCAGTCAACATCTAAACAGCGTATTTCCTCAAAGGCCCGAACAAGGACCCTGCCCAGGACTCCTGGCTTGTAAAGCATTTCATAAAACCATCAATGGGAAAGACAAACACAGGCTAAGCTTTGCTTGTCTATGATGCATGGGCCTTGAAGTATTTCTAGTTTCAGAGTCTTTTTAGATTGTGGTGTCTGCATGTACAGGATGAACATCCCTAACCTGAAAATCCACAATCCAAGATGCCGGAGTGCAAAACATTGTTGAGATGTTGCTCAAAAGTCCTTGGGTTCTAGAGCATCTTGGACTTGGGGTTTCGATTAGGGATCTAACTGTGTGGACGTCCGCGGCTGTGGGCTCCCTCTCTCCATTCTCTGGATAACTAGCAGTAGTTTTTGACAGTTCCCTTTTTATCCCAGGCAGTTTTAGTGATGCTGTTTGATTTCTCAACTGCTTTTGCATAAACACGTACATGTATTATGCCAGTTCACTGAGATAATCAAGTGCTTTAAAAACCACCTAAGAATTTCAGAATGTATGACTAACGAGTGTCAAAACCTGTCCGCGTTCTTCTTAAATTTTGCCCCCAGAGCCACTGTGAGTATCTGGGAGTCACATGCAGGCTCCGCCACTCCAGTAGCACAGGTCGCCATGCACACCTGCCTGCTCTCAGTACCTGCAGCCCTGCAGTGGACTCGGCAGGCGGTCTGGCCTGTCCTCAGGGCTTGTGCTGGCTGGGGACCAGCCCAGAGGCTCCGGCACGCCATGGACAAAGCCTCAGAAACATGTCCAGACTTCTGCATGGTTTGAGACTTGCATGCCCGGGTCTCCAGTTCTCCATTTGGTATTTCAATACAAATATGATGAAAAACTCTAGTCATTTTGAATGCTAACACACATGTGATGAAGAATAACTCTGGTCGTTTTTCCAGTAATTTGGTGAGAGATCATGATTCTTTTATTATTATTATTATTATATTTTAATATCATTAAGTAGTCATACAAGAGGCTTACTGTTCAACAACTTAGTTTGTAAGTATAATGCATCTTGATTGATGTCACTCTATCACTTTCCCCATCTCTCCCGCCCCAGACCCTGTTTTCCTCATTTCAAAGGATTTGCATTGAATATTATGGCTGCATTCCCCTACCCTTAGGGACTGTGTACCAGCCCCAGGATAGCAGGACCCCAGTTTCTAGGAGAAGGCAATAGACCTTCCAAAGCCACACCCGCAGACTCATTACTTAGTGTGAGTGTAGAATTGTGGTGGTTATGAGAAACACTACGGGCTTGCTGTGTGTGTGTGTGTGCGTGTGTGTGTGTGTGTGTGTGTGTGTGTGTGTGTGTGTGATTTTTGAGACAAGATCTCACATCGTAACCCATGTTGGCCTGGAACTCACTATCCTAGGCTGGCCTCAGACTTGTGATCCTCTGCATAATTCCTGAGTACAAGAAGGACAGGTGTATGCAGGTGTGTACTGCCATGCCTGGTTGCTGGTGTACTTCCTAGTGGCAGAAGCACTTGTGTGAGTCTGGTGGGGCTATTGAGCAGCAGTATTGTGTGTGTGTGTGTGTGTATGTGTGTGCGTGTCTATGTGCATGTGTGCGTATATGTATGTGTGTGGAATTTTGGCAGGCTTATTGGGGCTGTTTCAATTTTGATGGCTTAATTTCTTGCACTTCTTTGTGTGGTAGTGCTGAGGCTTGAACTGAGGGCCTGGGCACTGTTCCTTAGTTTTCTATTCCAGGCTAGTGCTGTGCCACTTGAGCCCCATCTCTACTTCTGCCTTGGTGGTTAACTAGAGATAAGAGACTTACATACTTTCCTGCCTGGGCTGGCGTCAAACCTTGGTCCTGAGCGCTCAGCCTCCCGAGCAGCTAGAATTACAGTATGAGCCCTCGGTGGCCAGCTTTTTGCTGTAGATTCCTGTAAACTTTGTGTGCTCCCCTTGGTGAACACGTACTTCCCAAGGTGCTCCGGAGACGCTGAGCCGGGCACCTGTGATGTGTCTTCAGCCCTTGAGTAAAGCACTTTGTAGAAGGGGCTGCAGGTGTCTGTAAGAGCCAGCCTGGGAGTGTTCGCTTCTTGGGAGAGAAGCTAACCTCCACCAGAAAATACAGAAATGAAAAGCAGACCTCATTGATACGGAGCTGCGTTTACTTTCCCGTGCCCAGAGACGGAAAGAAGGTGCGTGTCTGTGCGGAGGAGAGAGCGCTGAGGTGGAGTCTGACGCACTGCTGGTCCTCTGTAATGTGAGCGCTCGTTAACCAGTGTTTGTCAGGAGCCTCAGGAGGTTCTTACTCCTTCACCTGCCAGTTTGATTTGAGATGTTTGTCTTCAGGAAACCACTCTCCATATGGCTCACATCTCCTATGCAGAAAAGATGCTTATTGGGCATTCCTTAGAATAGTCTAATGTTTGAAGTGATGTGAGCATCCCAAAGTGGGGATGCGGCCGAGTGAGCTGGGGGAGCCAGCAGTTCTTTAGATGATTTTGCAGCATCCTTTGGCATGGCCTCAAAGAGTGTGCTGTAAAATAGATCCTCATCACAAATGCCAGATTGCAACAGGGTGAAGATTTATATAGAAAGTGCAGTCATATAAAAAGTTGAACAAACCCTGTGCATGGAAGCATGTTGTAATAAAATTATATCAGTATATACTCTGGTTGTATTTTAGATGATAGATTTGTGACTAATTTATCCCCTTTTTTCTGTGTTTTGAGTGCCTCAGATTTTTTTGTGTGTGTGTGTGTGACTATGAGTTTTTTATAAGTAGCTGATCATCTTACCCTGATACAAATTTCAACCTTCCCAGAGGCTCCTGGTCATTGAGGGCCCTCTGGTGTCTGCCCTGATAATGGCCAGTGTGCTCCTGGGTACCTGGTGCCCTCCAGTGCCTTCCCCGGCATAGCCAGCCTGCTCCTGGTCGTTGAGTGCCCTCTTGTGCCTGCCCTGGGATGGACAGTGTGCTCCTGGGTACCCGGTGCCCTCCAGTGCCTGCCCCGGCATAGCCAGCGTGCTCCTGGTCGTTGAGGGCCCTCCTGTGCCTGCCCTGGGATGAACAGCGTGCTCCTGGGCCCGGGTCCAGTGCAGTGCTCTTGCCCCATCCAAACTAGGTAGTTCCATAGAGGGAACAGCAGTTCTTTTGTCTTCTCTGGCCCCTACTGTTGTATACATATGGTTCAGTCAGATAGAACTTGGCCAGCCCAAGCCCTGGCCAGCCCGGTGTCCATCTGCGCTTCCTCCGTGGAGCCCCGGGCATGCAGGGCGGCGGCAGGGGTGCCAGTTGAGTTGGTGATGGACACAAGGATAGACTGCTCTGCAGACTCAGCCCACACGGTGGGCAGGACGTGAGGCTTTGGGGCCAAGCAAGCCCGCAGGCTGCGTCTCGCCTTGAAAAGCCCTCCCCTCTGCGGCCTAGCTGCTCATGTGGGGCACGCAGGGAGGCCCTGCGGTGCAGGAAGGGGCGCAGGGCCCCCGCAGGGCAGGCCGAGCTGTGACCGCAGACCCCCCCGCGCTGCCCTCCCTGCGTGTCCGCTCGTGACGCCAGGGCTCCAGGATCCACGCGGCGGTGATGACGTGGTTAGTTAGTGCGGGACTCAGGCTCCTGCCCCTCGTTGGCTTTCAGCTGCAGCTGAGTGTTTTTGAAGATAGAAAGTGGCCATGCAGGAAGTCAGAGCCCTGGTTCCTTGGCGCCTCTGTGTCTGGAGAGCTGGTGTGGGAAATGTAAAACTCACCGTGTGACCCTTTCCCAAGGGAGGGGTGGGCAGCCGGAGGCGCTGTTAGTGCCTGAGACTGGGGAGCAGGTCGGCTGGTGGGCTTCCTGAGAGGATGGGGTGCGGCTCTCCTGGACCGCGCGTGGCCTGTGCGGTGAGCAGAGCGCGGACGGGACGCGGCCTGACGGCTAGGAAGGGAAGGGCCCGTTTTAAAAAGGAGGACCATGTGTTCCTCTCAGGGGGACACATTGCTTTTTCTTGACCAGCTGAAGAGCCACACAACGCATTGAGTTATTTAGGGCGGAGGCATATTAAAACATGCTGGAAGGAAGCAGCCCTATTTTGTCTTGGCCGTATGCTATACTATATGAACGGTCTTTCTAACTTCTCTTCTGATAGAATAGCCTCATATCCATTCTGTGATTATGTTCAGTCCAGTTGGGACAGTGATAATGTAAGCAGTTCTTTGCTTCATTTTATGGTCCATTTGCTGGATGCAATAGAGGCCTGTACAGGTTGAAATGTATCATTACTGATGGATGGGAACGGGGCAGTGGAGGGTATGGAAATCCAGTCCAGGGGCTGGGTTGCTGTCCTGGTTCCTGGCGAAGCCATGTTGGCAGGTGACCGCAGACCTCGTCACAGCCTTGTGGAGGCCACAGCAGTGAACCCCATGTCCATTCCTGTGTGTCCACCCAGGGGCTGGACCACTGGCTGGAGACCCCGCTCTCCTCCAGAGCGTGACCAGGGACTCTTGGGTGGGTTGCAAGCAGAGCACAACACGTGAGCAGAATTTTGGAGTTGATGTGTCTGAGTGATTTATTGAAGACCAAGAATTGACAGGGAAGGCAGCTTCCTCTGGTAATTGGCCATGGTCAGGTTCCCCTGGGGGAGGGTCCAGGAGCCGCTGGAGCACCTGCTCTTTAGGACAGGAAGCCCTTCCGGCCACCAGGGATGGAAGGTCCGGCCTGGCAGTTGCGTGGGGATGCCGCCTTCACGCCAGCTCACCCACTGGCTGGGCAGGGCATGTGTCCTGCCTCCCCTCATTCACCTTCAGGATGCTCATGTATTTTTAAGTAGTTGAACAAAGGGGTTTCAGTTCAACATGTTAATTCCTGAGCACGGTACACCTTGGTCAGTGTCACCCCTTCCATTCTTCTCTCCTGATATTTTCACCTTGTTGATGAAATCCCTGAGCTGAAGAAGAACAGGGCTGTTTTCCTGTCTCAGTACCTGGCGCGCTGTTTGCCTCCCCCGAGCTCTGGATCTTTAAGGGCTTTGAGCTGTTTCCTCGGGCCGTTCCGCGGCACGCGCCTGCGGCCCCCGAGCCGCTCGCTGAGCGGTGGCCGTTCTGCGGCACGCGCCTGCGGCCCCCGAGCCGCTCGCTGAGCGGTGTTTTGAGCGGCCGGTGGCTGTTTCCCGGGTCCACGGGGGCCAGCTTTAACTTTGGAATCTTGGCCAGTGTTTTGTTGAACTCGGTGTCTTGTGTTGCTCTGATTTTATTTAACAACTAATGATGTTGCTTCATGATTTAAAATGTTTCTTTTTTAAATATACAACCTTTTAAGGGTATTTTCTCCATTTTCGGTTAATCTACTTAGATATGTTCCTTATTGAAGAATAATTCTTTGCCTTGTTGGCGTCCATCCTTGCTGTGTCGTAAATTACGCAAGTAGCTATCTTTCCAGTTAATTAAATTATTTTTAAAGTTTACAGCCATTCCAGAGCTCACAGAAGCAGCGTAGACGGGGCTTCCGTGACCTGCGGCTGCGCGGTGAGCTCAGCCGGCCTGCCGGGCACGCACCCCGCTGGTGCTGCCTTCCTGTTCCCCCAGCGGGACGGGTGCTGTGTGCCACACACAGCTTCTGTGGGACTCTGTCCACACGAGGATCACCACCGACCCCCCTGCCCAGAGGGGTCAGCCCAGGCCCGTGGGGCCCCGGACTGCAGCTTCTTTCTTTTGGACCTTTATTCATCTGGTTTCTTTACTCATAATCAGAACGAGGGATCATTTCCCTCATTATTTAAAGGCTGGTTTATCCATGGGGTGGGGGTGGGGATTGTTTTTGCCTTAATTAGATAAAGGGAGTGATCCAGTTTAATGGGCTGACTTAGGATCAGTTCGTGTGTTTCGGCTATCTTGACTCAAGGGGCTTTTTCTCCATAGATTCCTGCTGACCGCCTCGCAAAGAGCAGGCGTGGACAGAATGTCCTAAGTGAAACACAGCATCAGAAAGGTCTTCGCAGACTCCCCCGTCTGCGTTCCTCATTCAGAGTTAGCCAAGGCCCAAATCCTTGAACACGATGCGTTCCCCAGGGGCAGGGGCGGGTCCCGAGGGGCGGTGGAGTGCTGCGCCTCTGCGTCTCGCCGCCTGCCTGTCCTGCGGCTGTGGGGCACAGGCCCGGGCAGGACGCCTGCTGCCTGGGGACACCTGTGACCTGGGGCCCTGGGGAAGCCTGCGTGCGCCATTTCACCAGAAGCCGCACCCCCAGGTGCTTTTCAAAGGCAAAGCTCAGCTTCTCACGAACGGCCGCTTTTGAGGGTCTCAAAATAGCAAAACCGTTTGCCTTCTGCAGAGAACGCTGAGCTTTTCTGACGAAGGAGGCGGTTAAGGTGAGCCGCGTGCGAGCCGCGTGGGAGTCGTGTGCCTTGCTGGGGAAACGCGTCCTTCAGATTGAGGGACTTCCTTTTCATTTCACCGTTGCTCGCGTTGTCATTATATGTTCATTAGACTTGCTGTGTTGCCTTACGTTCAGCAATTGCGTCGATCTTTCTTCTATCCAGACACATTTGGATTGTGTGGCTTTTTTTTTTCTTCAAAGAGTGTCTTGGCCAGTTTTTCTGAGTTCTAGTCTGGCTATGGGTGTAATTCTAATTCCGAGACTACAGGCTCTTTGAAGCGAGCCCGATGACTCACTTGGCAGGCATTCACTCGGTGCTTGCTGTCTGTGTGCGAGGCACTCGGGTAAGGGTTCTGGGCACGCTGGAGAATAAGTGGTCCCATCCTGACGGGACTGGGCGGGAGAGAGCTGGGGCTGCCTGTGCTGCGACCCGTTTCCCTTCCTAGCAGGGCGCGCTGTGGGATGGTCGGCAATACCGAGTGAGAGGGAGGGGGCCTGCCCAGCGGACGAAGGAAACATCTATCTTCTTCCCTTCAAGATGTCAAGGCTGTTCTCCTCTTTCTCCACCCTAGCTTCCTTAGAAAAGAATGCTTGACACCTGGGGTAGAATGAAATCACTATTTCAGCAAATAGGAGTTCTATTGACAAAAACTCCCAGCCGCAGCCACTATTATCTAGATGAATTAAAAGAACCATGTAAAGTTCCTTAGCTTTTCAGAAGCGACACTACCAGGATAATCTGAGACCCAGGACTCGCGGTTCACCCAGTGCTTCAGGATCCGGGGCAGTGTGACGGTCTCCTTGGCCTTCTTCCATGAGGAAGCTTGGCCCGTGTTCTGCCTCCTGCCTGTGCTGTGCTTTGTGAGGGTGGAGGTTTCTTAGGGGAGCAGAGCGGTGCTGCCCGTGGGAAGGGGGCGTTGCTTCTCGTTCCTTGGGACCCCTCTCCTGGATGTGGCCCGGCCCCTGCGGAGCAGGCAATGTTTATGTCGGAATTGAGCCCTCTCACTGCCAAACCAATTCAACCATGGGGTTGTTTTTGCTGAACCGGAGAGTTTTTGTGAATTTATAATCTCGCGTGTGTCACTGCTCTCCCCAAAGCAGGACTTCCCCGCTGCGCGTTAAGAACCCAGATCTTCGTGGCGCAAGTGTCAGCATTTCAGAGTTCCAAGTTGGGAAATGGGAAGCTTAGATCCCTAGAGCCACCCCACCTTGCTTCTAAGGAAGAGAGTCCTTTCGGCGAGCCGTCGAGCTCGCGTGGTGGAGCAGTGTTGAGGGTCTGTGCCGCCGGTGCTTCCGTAATCCTCACCGTGGCCGCTCACTTCCTTCCCGCCTCGTGGCCAGGCCTTGGGAGCCGTGTTCTGGAAGCCCGTGAAGGCAGGGGGAGGGGCTGTCCTGACCCCAGGGACTTTAAGTCCCTTTCCCAATTGCCCATCTCTTCTCCTTGGATTAATGTAAGAGAGACCCAGACTCGGGTCCTTTTGTTTCCTTGCCCTCCTTGATAATGACAAGGTGGAGTTCCCGTGTCGGGCTGCTCTGACGAGTTCGGACGCCGACGCCGATGCTGGCCTGGAGGCCAGGGGAGGCGTGTGGGAGCTCCTGAGCCCCGGACGACTGAAGGACAGACGGCCGTGTGCTGGGCACAGCACGAGGGGCCGTCAGGCGGCCGTGTGCTGGGCACAGGACTTGGGACAGTTGGTATTTATCCAGCCATCCGCTCTGGAGTCATAAGGCAGGGCCAGTCAGCAACTCTAGGAGCTCCTTTTGCCGTTCATCTGGCCAGGGGCTCAGTGCTGCCCATCCTGTCAGAGGTCAGCCAGGGGGCCTCACGGCCAGGCCACTTCCTGCCATGGGTCCAAGCACATGGCTTCCCCACAGGCCTCCAGTCTGTGGCACAAGTTGTGCATATCCACCCGGGCTCCAGCCTACACAGAGCTGCCCATGTGGAGGAAGGAGCAGGGCGTGGGATCTTCACGGCTTGGTCAGCTGCCCTGGGAGATAGCCCTGGTTGCTGGGACGTCATCAGTGTGGAGCCAGTCAATTCCCCTGCTCCCTTTGGTTTTTTGGACACGGAAAAATGGACATAAAATCCCATTGTTTTCCTAAAAAAGCTTTTTAGGTATTTCAGAGCAGTTAGATCCCTCTGTAGTTTCTGTCTCCTAGGCTTGCTTTATTGTTCCCCGTCTCCATCTACTCTCCTGCCTCTTTGTCTACCCATCTGCCTGTTGTTCATGCAACCATCCGTCTATCCATCCATCTGTCCATCCATCCCACCACCTCTACCTAGCTGTCTGTCCACCCAACTATCCATTGTCCATATAACCATCCATCTGTCCATCCATCCACCTACCCCACCTAGTTGTCTGTTCACCCACCTATCGATTGTCCATCCACCCACTACCCACCCACGGGGGGAGCTCTCTCGGCATGGCCATCCCCGCTTGGTTATTTTATACCTGACCACTGCCTGCCTGCAGCGTTCCTCACTCTCCTCATTCTGGGTCCAAATGCCCCGCCTGCTCTCCGATCACTTGCCAAGGCTGGACCATGCTTGAAGCTTTTGCTCCAGAGTTATTCATTTGGGAAAAGACAGATCTTAAACTATTTCAATGACTTGAACAAGACTTTTTCCTGTTGCAAAAATAATAACTGTTCTTTGTGATAATTTGCCTTCCTTTCTGTTCTATACCCTTAGTAGAAAATAAAGGGTGACAACCCTTCCGTAGTGTGGTGTTTAGAGTTCACTCTGTATGATACTGTGGGGAACCATATTCTGTGCACACGCGTGTGTATGTGGTGTGTAAGTGAAGTTCTAGATCTTGTGATCTAAATGGTGTTGTTGATAAAGATAGGATTATTTTACAGATTAATCTTTTATTTAATAATGTAACAGGTTGGCATTTTCAGAGAGGGTGACTTAAACCATCCTTAAAGTCTTTCTATGATGGAAGATGGTGAGATTATTTTAAATTAAACGTTAGATTTTTACATTTTGTCATTTCACACTCTGTGGTGGTTTTCTAGGGATTGCTGATCTGCTCTGGGCTGTAAGAATGACTTCTCTGTTTCATTCAGGTTCCTGTGTGTTAGCTTGCACACCGTGTTGATGTCCCCGACACTCTTGAGTGCTCGTACCTTTTTCAACCTGGTCCTTCTGGGTAGTAGGAGAGGGCCTAGGTGCAGGTGGGAGGGCCTGGACGCAGTGGAGAGGGCTTGAGTACAGGGAAGAGGGTCTGGGTGCAGGGGAGAAGGCCTTTGTATTTGTGTGCTTGTAGTGTCCTCTCCCGTGTGTGTGTGTGTGATGGTGGTGTCCTCTCCCGTGTGTGTGTGTGATGGTGGTGTCCTCTCCCGTGTGTGTGTGTGTGTGATGGCGGTGTCCTCTCCCGTGTGTGTGTGTGTGTGTGTGTGTGTGTGTGTGATGGTGGTGTTCTCTCCCGTGTGTGTGTGTGATGGTGGTGTCCTCTCCCGTGGGTGTGTGTATGATGGTGGTGTCCTCTCCCATGTGTATATGTGTGTGTGTGATGGCGGTGTCCTCTCCCGTGTGTGTGTGTGTGTGTGTGTGTGTGTGATGGTGGTGTTCTCTCCCGTGTGTGTGTGTGATGGTGGTGTCCTCTCCCGTGGGTGTTTGTGTGATGGTGGTGTCCTCTCCCGTGTGTGTGTGATGGTGGTGTCCTCTCCTGTGTGTGTGTGTGTGAGATGGTGGTGTCCTCTCCCGTGTGTGTGTGTGATGGTGGTGTCCTCTCCCGTGTGTGTGTGTGTGTGATGGCGGTGTCCTCTCCCGTGTGTGTGTGTGTGTGTGTGTGTGTGTGTGTGATGGTGGTGTTCTCTCCCGTGTGTGTGTGTGATGGTGGTGTCCTCTCCCGTGGGTGTGTGTATGATGGTGGTGTCCTCTCCCATGTGTATATGTGTGTGTGTGATGGCGGTGTCCTCTCCCGTGTGTGTGTGTGTGTGTGTGTGTGTGTGATGGTGGTGTTCTCTCCCGTGTGTGTGTGTGATGGTGGTGTCCTCTCCCGTGGGTGTTTGTGTGATGGTGGTGTCCTCTCCCGTGTGTGTGTGATGGTGGTGTCCTCTCCTGTGTGTGTGTGTGTGAGATGGTGGTGTCCTCTCCCGTGTGTGTGTGTGATGGTGGTGTCCTCTCCCGTGTGTGTGTGTGTGTGATGGCGGTGTCCTCTCCCGTGTGTGTGTGTGTGTGTGTGTGTGTGTGTGATGGTGGTGTTCTCTCCCATGTGTGTGTGTGATGGTGGTGTCCTCTCCCGTGGGTGTGTGTATGATGGTGGTGTCCTCTCCCATGTGTATATGTGTGTGTGTGATGGCGGTGTCCTCTCCCGTGTGTGTGTGTGTGTGTGTGTGTGTGTGTGTGATGGTGGTGTTCTCTCCCGTGTGTGTGTGTGATGGTGGTGTCCTCTCCCGTGGGTGTTTGTGTGATGGTGGTGTCCTCTCCTGTGTGTGTGTGATGGTGGTGTCCTCTCCTGTGTGTGTGTGTGTGAGATGGTGGTGTCCTCTCCTGTGTGGTGTTCGTGTGATTGTGGTGGCTTCTCCCGTGGGTGTTTGTGTGATGGTGGTGTCCTCTCCCGTGGGTGTTTGTGTGATGGTGGTGTCCTCTCCTGTGTGTGCTTGTGTGATAGCGGTGTTCTCTCCCGTGTGTGTGTGTGTGTGTGTGTGATGGTGGTGTCCTCTCCCATGTGTATATGTGTGTGTATTGGTGGTGTCCTCTCCCGTGTGTGTGTGTGTGTGTGTGTGTGTGTGTGATGGCAGTGTCCTCTCCCGTGTGTGTGTGTGTGTGTGATGGCGGTGTTCTCTCCCGTGTGTGTGTGTGTGATGGTGGTGTCCTCTCCCATGTGTATATGTGTGTGTAATGGTGGTGTCCTCTCCCGTGTGTGTGTGTGTGTGTGATGGTGGTGTCCTCTCCCGTGTATGTGTGTGTGTGATGGTGGTGTCCTCTCCCGTGTGTGTGTTTGTGTGATGGTGGTGTCCTCTCCCGTGTGTGTGTTTGTGTGATGGTGGTGTCCTCTCCCGTGTGTGTGTGTGATGGCGGTGTTCTCTCCCGTGTGTGTGTGTGTGTGTGTGTGTGTGATGGTGGTGTCCTCTCCCGTGGGTGTTTGTGTGATGGTGGTGTCCTCTCCCGTGTGTGTGATGGTGGTGTCCTCTCCTGTGTATGTGTGTTTGTGTGATGGTGGTGTCTTCTCCCGTGTGTGTGTGTGATGGTGGTGTCCTCTCCCGTGTGTGTGTGTGTGTGTGTGATGGTGGTGTCCTCTCCTGTATGTGTGTGTGTGTATTTGTATGATGGTAGTGTGTGTTTGTATGATACCTATTTAGAGAGCCAAACCCTACTCAGTCGTGGATGCTCGCACTCCAGGCCACTCGGCTTCTCTCTAAGGAGGCTGGATGCCCCCCATACCAGGGGCCATCTTCACCTTGGACATTCTCCTTCCTTTCCCACATGTTTGGTGGGAAGTGTGTATACATGGGAGTCAGATGGTTTTGAGTTATAGTCGTCCTGGCTGGTGGCCCTATGGGCCCTTGATTCTGAGCACACCCCACCCATGCCTTCTTCCTGGTCCTCATGGCCGATGGGGGAGCAGACCAGCTTGTACAGATGGAGAGGGAGACGTACCTGCTGAACTGGTCTGTTGTAGAGTCTAGGCCTTGTCCTCCTGACCATCAGCCCCTGTCCTCTGGGGATCCATGTACCGCCTCCTCTTGCCAGCCACCCCTGCTCCGAAGACATAGCCTAACAGCCCAGGGCTTCCGGAGTGCCACTCTTCTTGCTTCACCCAGTGTGGGTGGCTCCTGTCATGGCCAAGGCATATTTATCTCCTTCTAACAGTAAGGGCAATTCCGATTCTCTTGGCGTGTAGAAGACAAATTGGCACCAGGGTTCTCGGAGTTAAATGCCATTACTTCATTATGTTGAAGAGTAACAAATGGTCTGTTGTGAGGAATGACACCCTGAATAGGAGGCTGACATTTCCCTGGATAAAATAATAAGCCAGCTAAACAGACTAAGAAAAATCAAGGCTTCTGCCTTCTCTAGCAGTGCTTGTTTTCTGCAGGCTGGGCTGATAGTCCAGATGCGCCAGTGAACTTCGGAGAGGGCTGGGAGGGCTTCGTTCCCTGTTTACCCTTTATTATATCTGAGGAAATATCTCTGTGCTCGGGAGCCCTTCAAAGACAGGAGTCGATGGAAAGCACCTCGAGAGAAGTCCTCTGATTATGCGGTTGATTCAATTCCCTGAAATTGGAAAATAAAATCCAATCTGCCGGAGATCGGCGGGATGCGCATTGATTCTGCTGAGGCCATTTTCCCAGCGAGGGATGGTGTGACGAGGAGACTGTGCGCAGCACGTGGGTGGCCTGGCCCTTCTAGGAAGGCCTAGTTGGAAGGCACATATCTGGCGGGGCCAGACTGCCCTGTTTCCCCCCCGGTCACTGTCTTGGGAGTACTTTGGGACCTAGTTTCTGCAGCTGTGGCCTGTTGGAGATAAGGTCCCTTCCTCTCAACCTCAGCAGGCCTGAGTAATTGGGAGACAGGGCCTTTCCTGTGACGTCTCCGTGGAGGCTTCTTCAGAAGGAGGCTCCTGGGCCTGCAGAGTTCTGCGGCCTGGCCCTTTGCAGGACAGGGCTTGCTGAGCACACTGGTCTCCGTATGGCAACAAGAGCCTCCAAGCCCCTCGGGGCAGTGGGGACAGAGCTGCTAGAGAGTTGGTGTCATCCTCGCCCTCTGTCCAGGCGCGGGCCCGAACACGCTGGGTGAGGCTGGGGCTCCGGGTAACTGACTCAGCTTCTGCTTTCCTGCCATCCAGGCTGCCATGGCACCCACCATGCGGTTCCCCCTTGCTCAAGCTTGTCCCTGGGCCAGTGAGGAAGGGTGAGCTGGTGGGATCGGTGGGTACTGACCTGCACTGGCAGAGCCGTGTTGGGTTCATGGCCATGTCTGGCATTGTGTTCGAGCTCTCAAGAACTGCACTGGAAGGCCCAGCTTGTTGGCTCCCAACCAAGGGATCCTGCTATGGAAATGCTCCTCCTCCTTTGGCTTTTGCTGTTGCTGTTTGTCCGTCGTGGGGCTTGAACTCAGGGCCTGGGTGCTGTCCCTCAGCTTTTTTGCCCAAGGCTAGTGCGCTACCACTTTGAGCCCCAGCACCACTTCTCTTCGTTATCTTTTTGATCTCTGTTGTGAACCAAGAGTCAGGGAGGCTGTGTGCTTGTCCTTGGCTGTGCCCTGGACTGTGCAGGTGCTGGTGAGAAGATGGTTGGGATGGTTAGGAGGGAGGGTGGGCCTCTGGGCCCGGGGGCGGGAGGGGGGGCAGCAGTTTCAGATGCAAGCAGACAGTGGGGCCCAGGCCTTCCAGGCTGTTGGATTTGTGGGCGCCACCATTTCTCTGCAGGCCTGTGGCTATCTGGGCACACGGTGGTGGCCATTGAGTTCTGATGGGGTTCAGGGAGCTGGTGTGGTGCCTGCCATTGAGGAACATTGGATAAGTGTTGATAGTCATCATTGCTACCAGCATTGTTGGGCTTCTCTTAAAACTTTCTAAATATATTCTGGGCTAAAATACTTATTAAATACTGTTTTTCTTGAGAAGATGCGTGTACATTTGCTTAAATAAAGTAAAATGGAAGAGAAAGCATAGGATTTTAAACATGTGTTACGCTGGATAAGAGCAGTCTTTGTGAACATTTATAATTGTAATTATTTGTCCAAATATCTGATAAGCCATTTCAATTAGGTATCTGTTTTGCACTAAGAAAATTTAAGTTAGCCGGGTGCTGGTGGCTCATGCCTAATCGTAGCTACGCAGGAGGCTGAGAGCTGAGGATCACCGTTCAAAGCCAGCCAGGGCAGGAAGTCTGTGAGACTCTTATCTCCAATGAACTACCAGAAAACCAGAAGTGACGCTGTGGCTCAAAGTGGTAGAATGCTAGCCTTGAACTGAAGAGCTCAGGGACAGTGCCCAGGCCCACAGTTCAAACCCTACAACTGACCCCCCCCCCAAAAAAAAAAAAGTTCTGTTTTTCTCATTAGATTTATTTTGAAAATCATGTTTAAGTTTGCATTCATTTGTAGTATGGGAGGGTCCATTGGGATAGTTTCATGAACAAATCTACCCCTCTACTCACCTCCACTCATTAGTTTTTCTGTATTTTCAGAAGAAATTACTTAGAACACCATTGTCAGTTACTCCTTTGAAGCACTTTGTGTTACTTCTTTCTGGGGTATTTTTTCGTAGTGTTAAAATACTTACCTTTTGCAGTCTGAGAAACACACACCTTGGAGACAGGGTTTTAGAGGAATTATTACTTAATAAATACACAGCTGTGTACGAAAGAGATGTCTTAAAGTCTGTTGCAGAAACTTTCAGATCTCTGTTAGGAATAAATAATGCATTCTGGGTTCTCTCATTAGAATGCAAAACGTCTGAGCAGCAATAATTTATAATGTATTAATTATGTTAATTGATTGGAGAAGACTCAGAATATTAATTATCTGCAGCCAATTAGGTTTTGAAATTGAGAGCCATTAAGTGACGGGGCGTGGGACTGCACGCCGGCTCGGCTCGCGCGTCTTGTTTACGTGGTGTGGCTGATTGCGCCTTGTCTCTTCCATGCCCGGTGCGGAGCAGAGGAGGAGGACGTGGACAGGGTCGACGTCGCCAGCGTGCCCGCGGACGTGCTGCGCAACATCGAGGCCGACACCTACTGGTGCATGAGCAAGCTTCTGGACGGCATTCAGGTGAGCCCGTGGCGGCCCAGCTCAGCCCCCGCCACCCCCAGCCAGGCCCGCCAGGCCCGGCGCACCTCCCGGGGCCTCCCTTGGGGCGTCCGAAGCAGCCTGTGCCCCTCGGGGTGCCGTTGTGCTCCTTGGTCTGGCCGCCGTCCTGGTGACCCCCAGGCTCTGGTCTCCCCCGCAGTCATCAGCACCGCTTGGGCAGGGACCACGAGTCAAGTGCTCAAGCGTGGCACACTGCTCAGAGGGCTCTGCCCCTTGAAGGCCCTGCGTCCCGCTGCAGCTCCCGTCTGTAACTCTCAGCCTGTCAGCAGTGGCCCTTGGCTCTGCCAGCCGTGGCCCGTGGCTCTAAGCAATTGGAGCACCCAGCAGTGGCCCGTGCCGTGGGAAACCCCATTTGCTGTAAATGGTGGGGGTGGGAGGCTGTCGGGGTCTCAGCACCCCCACGCTCTCCCGACGTGCAGGAGAGACGGGGAAGGCACGCCCCGACCGGGGCGGGCCAAGAAAGGAGAAGGGTCGGCAGGCCGCCCACACCCAGCCCTCCCTCACCGGAGGACAATCAGATGGCCTGGGAGTCAAGTCTGCGCAAGATCTCATTTATTGGGGAAGTGCGTGCCACTAATATAAGGCACAGGAGCCAATCAGGTCTAAGATCGGCAGGAAGGGGAGGGATGAGCTGTCCATCAAGGGCAGAAGAGCCGGGGCGTCACCGCCCACAGAACCGCCTCCGGGTTATCACCAAAGACACTTGCAGCAGCTGTGCGTTGTTGTTGGGCGCCGCCATCTTAGCCACACGTGGCCCCAAGACTGAGAAACAGGCGGGGCCGGCTCGGTGACTTCCAGGTGTGCCCCACAGGAGGCGTCTTGTGCAGGCCCTGGGAGGTTCCTGGTCGGCGGGTGGATTAGGAGCGAGGCTGAGGTAGATGGAGCAGCCCGTCAGTGCGGTATGGAATGACCCAGGTTCCTTGAGTGAGGAGACAGGCTACCCTCCGCTGGCCCCGCCCCGCCCAGCCCTCCTCACGCCAGCCGAACCATTCTCAGCTCAGCCGTGGGACCAGACGCGCGCGAAAGAAGGCGTCTAGAAAAGGCAGTCTAAAGACTTAGACCCGGGCTCAGTTTGAGTAAGTTAGCCAAAGTTGCCCTGGGTAACACTGGATTTGCACTGCCTTTGATTACTGAGGTGTGGGCAAGGAGATGTGGAAATCCCTTCCTGCAGCCGAAGCACGGACACCTCCACAGTCACGCATCCAGAGGTCCTCCTGGATTTCTTTATTTCTTATTAAAAAATGTGCCCCCTAGAGACGTTTTATCTAGAGCATTAGTTTGTCACTTTTTCCTTTCTTAATATTTTCTCTTTTTTTATTGATTAAATTTTGTTGACAAGGTGTTGTGCAAAAGGGGTACAGTTACATAATAAAACAGTGAGTACATTTCTTGTGCTATCTTACACCCTCGTTTTTCTTTCCCTTCCCTAGATCAGGTAGGCATATATACAATATCCAGTGTACCAAAATCATAGACAGTAACCACGTAGTGTACACCAAAGGAATTTCACCTAGAACTTTAAATGTAACGTCAGCAATAGAATCCTCCTGTGTCCTTCTCTTGGAGTTGTTTTTGCTTATACATAATGTAAGGTCGCTGACCCAAACCTGTGGAAATACCATTTGAAAAGAAGTTTTTTGTTTCACAGACCTTGTCTCTACTCCCCTCCCCCCCAGTCATATATCAAGGAGACCAGAGACCATGCACCTTTGTTCTCTGTGTTCTAGGCTTCTCTTGCCCTACATTATTTGTTCAAGTTCTGACCATTTCCCTGCGAATGCCAATATGTTATCATTTCTTTCTTTTTTTGCCAATCCTGGGGCTTGGACTCAGCCTGAGCACTGTCCCTGGCTTCTTTTTGCTCAAGGCTAGCATGAGTCACAGTGCCACTCCTGGCCTTTTTGATATATGTGGTGCTGAGGAATCGAACCCAGGGCTTCATGTATACGAGGCAAGCACTTTTGCCACTAGGCCATATTCCCAGCTCCTATTTTATCATTTCTTTTTTTTTTTAAATTATCAAACTGATGTACAGAGAGGTTACAGTTTCATACGTTAGGCATTGGATACATTTCTTGTACTGTTTGTTACCTCGTCCCTCATTCCCCTGATTTCTAATCACTGTGTTCTCTCTCTTTTTTCGTCAGTTGAGGAACTTGAACTCTGGGCATGGGCGCTATCCTTTGGCTCAAGGCTGGTGCTCTGCCACTTGAGCTACAGTACCACTTCCCGTTTTCTGTGATTAATTGGAAATAAGAGTCTCAGGGACTTTTCTGTTCAGGCTGGCTTTGAACTGCCATCCTCAGATCTCAGCCTTCTGAGTAGTATTGCAGACATGAGCCATTAATGCCAGAATATTTTCATTATCTATTCTCTTTCCCGGAACTTAAAGCTTTTCCTGCCTTAGAAAGGAATTCAATTGTAATGTAAACCTTTACACATTTCCAATGTCACTTCTCTGATAAAGAGTGATGGAGCGTGTGTCATTTAAATACAAGATTATCTGGCTTCTGTTTGTAAATAAGATCAGCTGTACAAGGAGATCGATGGGGCTATTCATTTTTTACCTGCGCATGTTGTCTAGGGAAGTGGTTTATTGACAGGACAGACATGTGTGTTTACAGCATGTCGCGTTCCAGTGGTAGCAGTGTGTCTGTCTCTTACCGGGTACAGCTGGGGCTGAGGGGTGTCAATTCCACCATTGTAGGACCTTGGCTCTGGCCACCCCAGCAGACCCCTCCTGGGGTCGGCTCTTGTGAATGCAGGAACCATTGCCATTTGAGGCTCAGATGGGCACGAGTATACCAGCGGGTTCAAAGTCCAGGCTCAGGTGGATCAGTGTGTCTGGCCCTGCTGCTTCCGTCCCTGAGTTCCCTTCCTGTTTCTGATCTCAGTTCCCTCAGCTCCAATCTCCCTTTCCTTCCTGTCATTGCCTGGTTGAAAGTCCTCATTTGTCTGCTGTGGTTTTGTTGTGTGTGTAAGGGCTGACCTGAAAACTGGAGTAACTAAATATAAGTTTTAGTGTTAAAATTATAACAGCTCCTAACCCCTGGTGATGACTCCATGATAGAGGGCTGCACCCCCACCCGGGAGACTGGTTTCTTATAGTTTGACATTTAAAAATGTAGGGAGCACTTGTTCACCTCTATACCTAGGTAACAACCATGGTAACAGACAGAAAAAAAAATGATAATAGTCATAGACTATAGAAATAACCGTAATAGTAGTAGAAATGCCATGGTAACTATTGGGTTGGTTTTCTTATGATTGAGTACTGGATTGTTTTAGCCCGCTCAAGCTTGCTTAGTGGTAATGGGAAAACACGGTTGCAATTGTTAAAATAAAGTTGGTACTAGGTCACCCTGACCGCATATTCTGCTTCTGTTCACGGCTTGCTTAACCCATTTGTGACTTGCTCTACCCCCTGCACTAAACCCCCTGCATCAGTGCTACATGACCACCTGTTGTCAATTCCTGATATCGAGGCCAGTTCCCGTTATCAAAGCCAAAATACATAACTGAAAGGGTAGATGGCCAATAGAAATAGGACAAGACTTGCTTGCTCAATGCCATCCAATCAAGTATCTGCCAAGTTGGAAATACCCTGCCCCTGTTGTCATCACAATAAAAACCCTGCCTATGGGAGGGTCGGGGCTCTCAATCCAGGTCTGCTCCGTCGTCTGTGATGCTTGGGAGTCCAGGCTCGAGCTTGCAATAAAGACTCTCGTGCGTTTGCATCGGTATCGGCTCCTTGGTGGTCTTTGGGGACCGGAATTCTGGCCTAACGTGTAGAGTCTCAGCCAGACTTGTTTCTCGTGGTGTGCTGATGAGCGAGCGTGCCGTCGCAGAGAGGTTTCAGCGGCCAGTGGCACAGAGCCCAGCTGTGTGCCAGCTCTCCCTCAGGCGCGGACTCACAGAGGCCTTCTGGGGCCCGCAGGTCACCCGTGGTCCGTGGTCCGTAGAGACTGTGGAGACCCAGACAGGGAGCCAGCTGTGTCTCCTAAGTTTGAGATTCTTTTCCACCAGGTTTCAGTAATTAGTTGGTTCGCTTTTGTCAGTTTGGTGAGATTGTGGTGAGCACCCGCCTGCCTGCCGGTGTCGGGGCCCTCACAGCTTGCTGTATGTGAGCAGTGGCCAGGGGCTTGGGTGCTCCTGCCCTGAAGGTGCGCGGCAAGCGGCTGTGGTCCTCGCAAGTCCAGGGCTGCCCCGGGGAACGATCGTGGGCTGCTGCGTGGCAGCAGAGCCCAGCAGAGCCCACAGCTTTGGCCTCAGGACCTCTGGACATCCTTACCCGTTATTGGCAAGTCCAAAGAGATGTCATTTATGTCGGCTAGTTCTTTTGATGTGTGCTGTATTAGACGCTCAAACAAAATTTTTTATTTTAAAATAATAATGGCAGGAGTTTGGAGATGTAGCGCAGTGCTAGGGCACTTGATTAACATGCATGGGGCCCTGGATTCCATCCTCCTACCATGAACGGAAACAGTGACAAACTTACTGTAGTCAACTGTAAGTAACGTTTTAAAATAATACTCTCCACAACAAAATATCTAGTGATAAGGAAAGCGTTCTTTTACATTTTTCAAATTTCCTTTATATCTAACTTGATAGAAGGCAGCAGAACTCTCTGCTGCTTGTACAATCAGTTTATTGTAATTTTTTGAGGTATTTGAAGGAAGTTCAGCCTTGTATGAATATGGGTGAAAAGGGAGCATTTTTATCGCTTTTTCAGATAACTGTAAATTTTTTTCTTTAATGTTATAACCCCACAAAGGCGAGGGTTAGCTGCAGTGTGATCTCTGAGTTCATGTCAGGGAACGCTTTGTACCTGCTTACACTGAGCTCTGTGGCTGGTCTGGCCCTTTGCATGGATCTTTTACCCCTGCTTGGCT
This sequence comes from Perognathus longimembris pacificus, assembly GCF_023159225.1. NCBI lineage: Eukaryota > Metazoa > Chordata > Mammalia > Rodentia > Heteromyidae > Perognathus > Perognathus longimembris. The sequence goes on along the minus strand of NC_063161.1, from coordinate 2,593,089 downwards.
CTGCAACATCATGCATTAGTCATTTGGAAAACATTAGATGGCAGAAGTATGGTGACATTTTCAGTGTCCACAATTATACTGTATCAAAAGAGTCACATGGGTCTGCATCACCACCATCTCATGAAGACGCTTAAACTGGGGTGAATAAAAGCCTTCCAAAATTGGCTTCCAAAGTTGGCTTCATAGATCAAATACTGTCACTAGCAACACACATAATCTGTTGTTGTCCTTGAAGTGACAGGCAAGCTGTTGCCTTTTGAGAAAATGTCACCAGAGACTCCGGCTGAGTTTGCTTCACAGTCTTTCAAGCACAAATGCTGCTCCTTGAAGCAGGTGTCCAGTGGAGCCCACCGCAGCCCAACCACAGCAGGAGTTCCCCCTCCGGGCCGCTCCACACCGGAAGGCTGAGATCGACCCCGCTAAGAAAGTTAGGCTCCACTGGAATGCAGTGGTGACGTTTCCGTTTCGCCCAGGGCATCCTTACATGATGCTGCCTTTTGTTTTGAGCCACGCAGTGTGAGGGGTGTGGTAGCACCGCCTGGCTCCTGGCCTGCCCACCCTCGGCCTCCGCTCACCCTCTGCGTGCCCTCTGTGCAGATGTCCAGGCAGTGAAAGAAGGCAGTTGTGTCTCACTATTGTTGGGCGAACATCAGTCACACCAGCCACTCAAAAGGGTCTCAGGGGGCTGGGGATATAGCCTAGTGGCAAGAGTGCCTGCCTCGGATACACGAGGCCCTAGGTTCGATTCCCCAGCACCACATATACAGAAAACGGCCAGAAGCGGAGCTGTGGCTCAAGTGGCAGAGTGCTAGCCTTGAGCGGGAAGAAGCCAGGGACGGTGCTCAGGCCCTGAGTCCAAGGCCCAGGATTGGCAAAAAAAAAAAAAAAAAAAAAAAAAAAAAAGGGTCTCAGGGACCACAGTGGTTGACCGTCCAGCTTTGTTGAGGACTTCTGCCTAGAAAAATGCTCTCTCAACTCAAGGGTGTAGTATTCTCTTGGGAGAGTTCTCCAAAGTTGAGCTCAGAGGGCAGATTGTGAATGGGGAGCGAGCGTGTCAAGACAAGACACCAGCTGTCACTGTCGTTGGGGGACAGGGGCCTAGACCAGTGACCTGAGGGGCTGAGGACGCCAGGGCTCAAGTGTGAAGGAGGATGGAGCACTTTACCGTCACCAAGGAGACACTGAAAGGTGATTTTTCTTTCTTTCTTTTTTTTTTTTGTTCTTATAAAGGTGATGTCCAAAGGGGGTTACCTTTTCCTATGTCAGCTAATGACTTTTTTTTTTTTGGACAGTGTCATCCCTTCCTGAAAGTTTTAAAAAAGTGAAACATCTTTTGGCAACGACAACTAGTCATTGAAATTTGTAACTCAGGAGAAACAACAGAAAAGAGAGTTAAGAGAAGCCCCCCCACCCCCCCACGACCCTCCCTGAGAAAATTGCTGACTCCGCAGCACAGAGGAGCTGAACGCTGAGTTATACCATGGAAAGGACAGACTCAGAATGAGCAAATATCAAAAGACAGTACTGATAAGATTATGGCTGAGAGTTTTGCTTAACATTGTTACTTACATCCAGTACACAAAACAAATATCGAAATGGATAAATGAGAACAAAATCTCAGAGAGGCATGCTGTAGGAGCCACTGAATGGGAGAGATAAGAGAATCTCAGAGAGAGGTGGGCAGTGACCTGCAAATGAACAATGAAGGCTCTAGATGAGGAATGTGGAGCTGTAGTTCAGTGTCCTGAGGAAAAATAACCGCCACGTTGGATTGGATCTAGAACCAGAACCAGCTCTCTGTGACGTGTAGGATACTCACCCGGCGTCCAGCAGTACAGACAGCCTGGAGAAAGGGCTGGAGGAAGGCAGAGCCACGCATGGGCACGGCAGGTCAGAAGCCGAGTCCACCAGCGCAGCCCTCGGGGGCGACGCATCGCTAGGCGGGGGCCTTGGCTGTGTGCCTGTGGAGCCGGTCCCTGGAGCAGCGGGGGGGGGGGGGGGGGGGAGGGCAGGGCTGAGGGGAGGGCTGGAGCAGTCTGATGGTGTTCCCAGCGGGCCTCTGAGGCGCTGCCGGGTGTGGCTGGATTTGGGCCCGGAGACTCTGGCTCCTGTTCCCCTGCCTCTCAGTGAGTAATGAGTAGGTCAACCAGGTGGGGAGTTGTAAGTTGAGGGCTGGGCTTGGCGTTGCGCAGCTGTAGCCCCGGCTCCGGGGAGTGGGAGTGGGAGGTCGGCAAGCTCTCTGTAGGCCTTGTCAGTCCCTCAGGGGCGAGGGGGGCAGCTGAGGACCAGGAAACGCCTGGGGTGCTTTTTGGTGGTTGCCATAACTAGAGGATCCCAGTGTCATTTACTTGACTGGGATCCGGCCGTTTGCAGGCTGTCCTGCCCAGGCCCGAGCCTTACAGCGCCGTGCACCGTACGGCAAGGCGAGAGAATTGCCTGGCCTTGGCCGCCGGGCACTGGCGTGCAGACGGCGTGGGAACGACCCCGTGGTTCCCGAGGCGCGGCGGGCGGTCCGCAGCGGGCGGGGCAGTGCACGGTTGTGGGGCTGAGGCAGGCGGGGGGCGGGGGGGGGGTTGCAGGACTCACGTCTTGAGCTACTCGCGCTACCTCTTTCCCTCCTCAGCTGTGAGTAGATTCAGCAGCATTGAACGTGGGGAAAGACTTCATCGCGTTCTGCCCTTGGCTCCCTTTCTGCTTGGTGTCCTTGCCACTCTTCTCAGTGCCCCTCTTCCGGCCTTGTCCCGGGGCCCCGGGGGCTCAGGCTGCCTGCTGTGTGTGGGGGACTTGACGGGGCTGCAGCTTTCGGGGCGTCCAGAGCGCGAGGGCCTCAGGAGCAGAGCCATTTTGTTCCACTCAAGTACACAGCAGGCGCCAGCCAAGGATTTACTTACAGAAAAGTGGGTGAGGGATTCTTTCCTCCGGCAGGGTCTCAGACTGTGTCTGCGTCCTAGCTTGCCTCTGGGGGGTCGTTTTTGGTGTGGAGTGCAAAGGTACATTTGAGCCAGTTCACGTAGACCTCAGGCCCGGCTGGTGTGAGCCCCTCGCTGACCCCAGGCCCGGGAGGCCGGCTGGTGTGAGCCCCTCACTGACCCCAGGCCTGGGAAGCCGGCAGGCCAGCTGGTGTGAGCCCCTCGCTGACCCCAGGCCCGGGAGGCCGGCTGGTGTGAGCCCCTCGCTGACCCCAGGCCCGGGAGGCCGGCTGGTGTGAGCCCCTCGCTGACCCCAGGCCCGGCAGGCCGGCTGGTGTGAGCCCCTCGCTGACCCCAGGCCCGGCAGGCCGGTGGGTGTGAGCCCCTCGCTGACCCCAGGCCCGGGAGGCCGGCTGGTGTGAGCCCCTCGCTGACCCCAGGCCCGGCAGGCCGGCTGGTGTGAGCCCCTCGCTGACCCCAGGCCCGGGAGGCTGGTGTGAGCCCCTCGCTGACCCCAGGCCCGGGAGGCTGGTGTGAGCCCCTCGCTAACCCCAGGCCCGGGAGGCCGGCGGGTGTGAGCCCCTCGCTGACCCCAGGCCCGGCAGGCCGGCTGGTGTGAGCCCCTGGCAGACGCCGCCCTTCCTCTCCTTGCTCTAAAGGCGGGTTCAGCCGCAGCTGCCTGAGACCCTGTTCAGCTTCCAGGGGATTATTCTTGTGCACGCGCCACTGTGTTCGTTTCACTAAAAACCTCACGCCAGCGTTGTCGGGTAGCCATTGTGTCCTGAATCACGGCTGTCTACTCGCTCCCCTGAAGTCATCCCATTACTCTTGGATTCATTCCTTGGCAGGCTAGCGTCTTCCAGTAGGAAAGAACCGGTGCCTTTTATAATTAGTCATTTACATTTCCCTTCCTTGGGGGAGAAGTCGCCAGTCTAAGAAGTGGATGGAGGCCTGGGGATGCGGTAGGGGAAGTGGTTCTGCTGTCATGGAACTTACCGCTCCGAGGCCTGGACTGAGACTGGAGTAGACTGTATCTTGGTGTGGAGTGGCCCTGGGCTTCAGGGAACCTCCGGAGTGAGCTCAGGTGGCTAGACCTAGGAAAGTCCAACTCCTGGGAGCTGCCATCTGCCGCCTGAGCTCAGAGGAAAGAGGAAGCTATGTTTGGGAAGGAGGCCGGAGTAGCTTCCTCTGCCCATCTTTACCCCTTCCCTCTTTCTTTTTGCCCTCCCTCCTCCTCCCCCGCCCCTTCCAGAAGAGCACACAGGCCTGCCTCTCTTGCAAGGGAGGTCTTGTGGATGCAGGAGGGGCGATGTGAATGAAGCATCTGTCCACTTGGTGTGGGGAATTCAGACCCGACGCGTAGACTGTGGAGTCCTGCCTTGTGTGTGGAAGAGTCCGAGACATGTGACTTTAGAGCCTCAGTCAATAAAATGGAAGAGTCGTGACAACGTTTTAGAAAGGTTATTAAGCAGACAAGAATGTGTTAGTTACTGAGCTGCAGAAGAGTCATTAAGAATGAGTCATTGAGCAGCAAGCAATTTTAAAAAATGAAAATTAAAAATATTAATTTAAATAGCACTGAAAAAATAAAAATCCATATTATAACCTGACTGAATGGATTGTTCCTTTTGAGTACCGAGTTCTCTGCTGTGTGAATACATCAAAATTACTCTGTCCATCACCCTGCTGGTGGGAGCCGCGGCGTTTCTTCCCGGCTTTTGCTGTTGCGAAGGTTCTGGGGACATTGATGTACGTGGCCGGTCTTCTTGCTGGCCTTAGCTTGCTGAGTCATGGAGTAGGAGGATATTCAGTTTTTCTAGGAAACAGCCAGATCATATAATGTACCCAAGAGCCATCTATGTAAATTCTGAATGTTTTACCCATAAGAAGGAAATTCCACCAGCATTATCATTATATGTCCCTTGTGTTCTTCATTTATGCTTCATAATAATCCTTTGTCAGGATATTTTGAAAATATTTTCTCCCTGTCTGTGATTTACCAGTTCATTTTGTCTGTAGTATCTTCTGATAAGCAGATAATCTTAGTTTTATAAATCTAATCGACTTTTTTCTTTTGTGGTAATGATTTTCTATTGCCTTGGCTGACTTAGGATACCAGGGTCTGCTCTCTATGCTTTTGTTTTTTTAGAAGCTTTATAGTTTTAATTTCAGCTTGCAGACCTAGCCGGACTCACTCTTGTGTGTGCTAGGAGGAAGGCATTGGACTATTCCTACTGTGTAGATCTTCTGTGGAGAACACCATTTGTTGAACATAGTTTCACTCTGTTTCCAAATTGGATTGGTTTGGAACTTTAGCTGGAAATTAAATGAATGGATAAATGTGTGTCTATTTCTGGACTTGGTTTTTATCCACTAGGCAACTGAATATTTATACCAGTGCATATAGTCTTAATCACTGTAACATTTCTTGGAGGAGTTGTTCTTTTAAAAAATTGTTATGGAGATTTTGGTGCTTTATGATTTTATATGGCGTTTATTGCTATCCTGCCATTTCTTACCAAAAAAAAGTCTGCTGGGATTTTCAACGGAATTATATTGAGTATATATGCCACTTTCTCTAAAATTGGCCATATGAATTATACTGAGTCTTCTAATCTGTGAATATAGTATATTTAAAATTTTTATTTAGATATATCTTAATGTATCCTCATAGCCAGTCTTGTAGTTTCCAGTATATGGGCTTAGTTCATACTTCATTAGACATTTCTAATTTTGATTTTTTGCTATTTTACATGGTATTGCTTTTTAAATAGTACTGATACAAATAAAAAAAAAAAACACCTGATTTTGCAACCCAACATAGTAGCTTTCCAGCTACTATTGCTTCATGTCAAATTATCCCAACCTTTCTGACTTAAAGCAAGCATTTCTCTCTCTCCTGGCTTCTGTGGGTAAGAAGACATGGGTTCCACCGCCGTGTCTGGACTTGAGGCGGGGAGGCCTCAGAGACCGGCCCTGGTGGGCACCCGGGGGCTGGACCACCTGGAATTTCATTCGTGAGGTTGGCGCCTAGCCTTGGATAGTTCTAAAACTAGGACACTGGGTGGGACTGTCCCTCCACGGGGCTTATTATTCTCCAAGCATGGTGGCCTGTGACAGAGTTCCTGAGTGATAACTTGTGGTCCTCACGCTGTGCCTCAGAAATCAAGCCTTCTGTGCTCCTGGAGGGAAGCAGCCACAGGCCCGCCCAGATCCCACGCGGAGAACCTGGCCCCCATCTCTTGATGCCACCGAGCATGTGGAGCAGGGATCGCTGCGATTTCAAACTTCTTACAAACTGGGCTTTTTATTGGGTGCTTTAGGATCTCCTGTCAGCTTGAGCAAGGACGCTTTTGCTGGTTTCTTTGCGGTACACGTAGCTGTTATGAACTTACCCGGCTGTATTTATTGCCCAGTCAGGGACCTCCAGTGCAGTGTTGAGTAGACGTGGTAAGAACAGACATTTTTGCCACTTCCAGATATTGGGAAGGACGAAGCGTTTAGGCTTTCACTATCAAGTGTGATGTTACTGCTGGCCTTTTGTAGATACTGTTTTCTGGGGTGTTTGCTCAGAGTGCAAAGTGGGCAGACAAGGAGACTGTGTTTACTTAATAAGCACTCTGGCCTGTCAGGCCTGCTTGTCTGTTTGAGAAAACGCAGATACACACTGAAAGCCAGGGATGAGGGTATATTTTTAAATAGAGGATGAAGAGCAGAAAGACAGGACATAGTTTGCTGAGATTTTTTAAAAAGAGAAATAGGCTTTTTGTCATGCTGTTTCAACCTACTGAAATAAATTTTTTCTTATTTATTCTGTTAATTTAGTGAAAGTCATTGATTCATTTTTGAATGTTAAACCAACCTGTGTTACTGAGATAAACCAAACTTTGTGCTGAGGTAAATTGCATTTTGTAATTTTTAGTTTAAAAATAGAACCTTTTATGCCCTCCGGATTCTCCCAGGTCATGCCTAACTATATACAAATTTCTGTTCAAGACTAGGTTAGTCTTTGGCTTCCTTTTGTTCTAATGCCTTTTTGTTGTTGTTGTTTTGGTATTAAGGAAATGGTAGCTTCATGTAATGTCCTTTAACTTATGGAAATTTATATGACTAATATTTACATAATATTAGTATTATTTAATCTTTAAATGGTAGATAGCATCTAATAGTGAAGCCATCTTGGCCTGGAATTTTCTTCATAAGAAATGTGAATTCAGTTTTGCCCTTGTTATGTCAATCCATATTTTGCATTCTCTTGTCAGTTTGAAAATTTTTTCCTTTAAAACAATTTGACCACTTAAAACAGGGTATCTAGTTTATTGATTTACTCCTTATCACTTTGTTTTCCTTTAACTTATCTGTAAGTAGTTATCCAAAGAGGTTTTAAATCAACATGCCATTTAGTAAGTACAGTGCGCACCTTCCCTCATTCTCCTTCATGTGTCCCAGTCCTGCCCACTTCTCAGGTTACCTGGTTCTGTTTTCATATACGTGAAGATGGAATAGTATGGCTGTACTTGTCCACCCTTCCTTTCCTGTTCTAAGCATATCCATCCATCCATTCTATCTATCTATGCATATGTGCAAGCCAGCAATGGGGCTTGAACTCAAGGTTTCACGCTCTCACTTTGACTTTTTCATTCAAGGCTGGCACTCTACTACTGGAGCCATACCACTACCTCAAGATTTTTGCTGACTAATTGAAGATGAGTCTTATGAGCTTTTCTGCCCGTCTGGCTTCAGACTGCCATCCTTAGATCTCAGTCTCCTGAGTAGCTAGGATGACAGGTGTGAGCCACTGGCTCCTGGCTTAATGGGCATTTCTTGTAGCTGGCTTATATCCAACATTTGGATTCTCATCCTTTTTGTGTGTATTTTGTTTGGATGGACCTATGCAATATGTTCAATAATTACTTATGTGGTTGCAGTTTAGGTTACTTTTTCCATTTGTTCCATCTCTTCTTATGTCCATTTTCTTTGGTTGAATTAAGTATTTTCTTAAATTAACAGGCTATTATTTTTTTTGGAGCTGTTTCAGGTTTAGAAAAGAGTAAGCAGAAAACAAGGAGGCTTCCCAGTGCTCCTTTCCCTCCCCACATTACCATCTGCAGTGTGGCATGCTTGTTATGACCAGTAAGCCAACCCGGCACATTCCAGTCCAAGCCCACCGTTGGTCCTGGGTCTGGGGTGTACACTCTGTGGGTTTTGACAGACGTCTTAATGCCCTGTGTCCCACTGCAGTGTCATTGAAAGCTGTTTCACAGCACTGGGCCCCCATCCCCTGTATCTGTTTACTCCCTCCCTCCCAACCCTGGCCACCATGGATTTTTAAAAACTGTCTCTCTGGTTCTCTCTGGAGAATGCCACTCAGTTGGGCTCGTAGGGTAGGGCTGCTTTCCAGGCTGGCTTCTCTCACCCGTCTGGTCGGCTTCTCCACTTTGCTGCGTCTTCTCTCTACTGCTCCACACGCTCTGCACCTGTGTTGCGGCACAGATGGCTTGCAGTACTGCCTCACTACCTTTGCTGCTGGTTGGTCTGTGTCTGCCAACACACATGCAGCCTGTGGGAGGTGCTGGCGACCCTGCCTTAACCGGGGGGCATCCCTTGGTCCTAACCTCTGTCCCGAGACCACCTGTGGCTGTGGGAGCTTGGGGTAGGTAGGATGGGTTTGTCCCTTGGGGTGGGCACTGATGGAGGTTATTTTAGATACAGTCACTGGAGCCACCTGTGGGTGGGACACACCTTTAATCACAGCAGGTCAGCACAGGCCTAGTTCCAAGCCAGTGTAGGCTACCTGGAGAGACCCTGTGTCAACCCAAACCCAAACCATGGAGTAATTCTTTTGATACCCACAGTGCCCTTGTGAGGGGCTCTGCCATGTCCCTTTCACTGGTGAGGAGACAGAGGCTTGTGAAGGTTGCAGGCCGAAGCAGAGAGCTACGCCTGCTTCCTGTGTTGTCATGGTGGCTTTCTGCTCCGAGTGTGTCTCTGAGGGTCATGCCCAGGGCCCTGTCCTTGGCCTTGCCTTTCCCTCCTCTTCTCTGAGACTGCAGTGAAGACATTGAGGTATCAGTGTAACCAGAGCTTCTAAGCGTAGAGGGGCAGCTAATGTGATAGATGACATAATCAAGATTCACAATGAGTTCTGCTGCCCAGAATGCCAGATGAGAACCAATGAAATGAAGAAGCTAATAGGAATGAATGGAAAGTCCTGCATTCATGTTCAAAAAACCAGGCAGTGTCGGTGGGTGAGAAGCCATTGGGAGAGTCTGGGTCGGCGGTGTCTCCCGTGGGAAGCTCTTGTCACCGCTTTGTCTCGATTATGGTACTGTCTTGTGACCCCTGACCCCTCCCCTCGTGTCTCTTCTGTCACGTCTGCACTGGCAGCCCGGGGCTTTTTCACTATGGGACCTTCATAGCCATGGGGGTTCCCCATCCCCACCTCATTATCCTCTTCAGACAGCTTTGCCCTGGTCTTACCGTTAACTCCCTCAAGAGCCTCCAGCCTGGGGATGGCCCTCTCTTCCTCACGGGGCTTCTTCACCGCCCCTCAGGCCTCGCGGCCTTCATCTCTGGCCTGGGGTGTGTCCTGGTCCTTCAGTCCCCTGACCCCGCTCCCCGACACTTCCTGCCTGCCAGCGCAGCTCAGGTCCCGTGTCCCTACAGGGGTTCAGGCCAGGCCCCGCTCTGTGCTGTGCAGCGAGGTGCCCGGGTCGCGGCCGCCGCAGCCCACACCTGACACGACCAGCCTGGGGAGCATGTCTCGCCACCAGATGGCTGGCTCTGGGCAGGAGGCGCTCTGCATTGCTGCCGCCGTGTGTCAGGACCCAAGACCCACCCCTGGTTTGGGGGCCCCGGGACGCCGCGGATGATCACACTCAGGGCTGCGGTTCAGGGCGGCATCCGGATGCCGAGCAGGATCTGCGGGAACAGATAACGTGGAGAAAACCAGGCGCCATCACTGGAGGCCTCGCCAGGCCGCGCAGTTCCCCGCGGTGACTTGTGACAGCCTGCGTGCAGCTGGCGGGGGAGGGGGGAGGTCAGGGCTTGGGTGGCCCTGAGGCCGAGAGCATGAGCACTTCCGCCTGTCACACCCCAGTTCCCGGCTCCCGGGCGACCCGAGCCCTCCCGACACCCAGGTTCCCGCACGGCCGGGAGAACCGACCTTGCCCGCAGGCCTCTCCAAGGGCAGCCGGCAGGCCCGTGGCTGTAAGCGTTTGGC